>NC_134404.1:345902296-346122296 GCF_038048845.1 Mixophyes fleayi | reverse complement strand
CTAATCATAACTAATCTCTTAGTGGTCGCTATGAGTTACTGCACATCTGGAGGAAGTTGGGCTGATTTTGAATACAGTGTGCAAAGTTTCGGGGGCTGTTTTTCCATTCAATTAAGGCCCTTTGAAGTATATAAGTGTTAGAAACTCCCTAGCCAGCACAATGAAACTCGGAGTCTACTCCAAAAGCCTGGTGTTCGCTGGAGCCCCTAGTGGTGGGGACAGACTTGGCCGCAGGCTGACAGAGGGTCGAGAATCGTATACCGGCTTAGGAGAACCCAGGAGTGAAGTGATTGGCGGACAGCAGCGTGGGGTTCAGGCAGAGTAAACCAAGGTCTGAGGTCACAAGCACAGGTTCGGAATCCAGAGACAAGCGAAAGGTCAGGGGCTCTGGTGGAGGAGCAGAATCCGGTTTCCAGGCAAATAGTCAGGGTAAGAAGAGTCGGTTCAAGATCCAGGAACAAGGGAGGGTCATACACGGGAAGTCAGTCACAGGTATTAACACCAAACAGAGAGAGAGCAAGCAGGCAGCAGAACTGTGAACAGGACGCTATAACCGGCAGTGAGGCCCAGTCCTCACTGCCCTAAATAGTACAAGGAGCCAATCAGAATAGAGCCCTACAAGTATCCACAGGAGTAGCCTAAATGACAGTAGTTCTGGTGGCCAATACAAATGCAGAGCTCAGCTGCATAATAAATAGCCCAAACATAGACTGCCTCCTTCAGCACCTGACATAGCCATGATTGGCTCTATTCTGACTACCCTTGTGCGTGCACGCCCGCCTATTGGCCAGCTGGCCAGGCGCCGCGACAGGGAGCCTGGAGCGTCCCGGTTGTTGCCCAGACAACCGGGACACGTAAACTGGAAGTGACGTCCTGGTCATCATAGCGACGGCCGGGACGCCAGCAGGGGACACCAGAGAGTCGCGGCGGCCGCGGGCACCGCCGCGACTACTAACAATCAGGTTGTCCATGAAAGCAGTACATATATACAGGGCCTGATCAGCCAACAGGCTGACCAGGCTGCAGCCTGGGGCGCTGGGTCGGGGGGGGCGCAGTGCTGGTGAAGTGGAAAAAAATGATTTCCTTTTTTCTTTGTTCGATTCAACCCGCCTGCCCCCCCCTGCAATTACTACCTTATGGTGTCCGCCCCTGCTCCAATAATCAGCATGCAGAAGATGACAGGCAGAAGCTGACAGCTAATCAGAAGCTGTCAGCTGCCGTCAATGCAAGCGCGGTGCGCTGTTTAGTGTGGTCACGTGAGATGTTAACATCTCACGTGACCACACTAACCAGACAGACCGCGCCGGCACTGAAGGAACAGTCACCGCCGGAGCGTCCGAACGGAAGAGGTGATTGTTGTCCGGTAGCCGCCCCAATGGTAAGTTAGACTTAAAACTGCACTCTTCTCTATGGGCTGCCCAGGCATGAGTTAAAAACGGGGGGGGGGGGGGAGAGGGGGGGCACGGATGACTAGGCTGCGTGGACTCATTATTCTTGACCAGGGGAGGGCAGTGGCACAGTTCATGGCTTCGGGGGTGGGGGAAATAGGCTGCTGGGGGGATAATTATTGTTCTCTATATGGTGGCCAGAGGGGGGATTAATACTCAGGGGGGGATAAGCTGCTGGGGGGATAATTATTGTTCTCTATATGGTGGCCAGAGGGGGGATTAATACTCAGGGGGGGAATAAACTGCTGGGGGGATAATTATTGTTCTCTATATGGGGGCCAGAGGGGGAATAATGACCATACTTGCCAACTCTCCCGGAATGTCCGGGAGACTCCCGCATTTTGCGAGAGTCTCCCGGACTCCCGGGCGAGTGTGGCAATCTCCCGAATTCTGCCCACTTCACTAGGAAGTGCCCACTTCCTAGTGAAGTGGGCAGAATTAGATCCCAAACGCCGCGATTCCCGATGAATCGCGGCGTTTAGCCCCGCCCCCCGCTGTCAAATGACGCAATTTGCGTCATGACGTCACAGGGGGCGGGGCCGAAATGACGCGATTTTGGCCGCCCCGCCCCCTCACGCCCCCCTCCACTGGCTGGCTCCCGGAAGAGAGCTGAAGAAAGTAGGTAAGTATGATAATGACTCAGGGGGGGGATAAGCTGCTGGGGGGATAATTATTGTTCTCTATATGGGGGCTAGAGGGGGGATTAATACTCAGGGGGGGAATAAACTGCTGGGGGGATAATTATTGTTCTCTATATGGGGGCCAGAGGGGGAATAATGACTCAGGGGGGGATAAGCTGCTGGGGGGATAATTATTGATCTCTATATGGGGGCTAGAGGGGGATTAATACTCAGGGGGGATAAACTGCTGGGGGGATAATTATTGTTCTCTATATGGTGGCCAGAGGGGGGATTATAACTCAGGGGGGGAATAAACTGCTGGGGGGATAATTATTGTTCTCTATATGGGGGCCAGAGGGGGAATTATGACTCAGGGGGGGGATAAGATGCTGGGGGATAATTATTGTTCTCTATATGGAGTCCAGAGGGGGGATTATGACTCAAGGGGGGGATAAGCTGCAGGGGATAATCATTTTTCTCTACATGGGGGTCAGAGGGGAGATCATGATTTGGGGGGGGGGATAAGCTGCAGGGAGCTTTAAAATTATTAATTGACTAAGGGCTGGGGGGTTAATTAACTGACTGTCATGGGTTGGTACATATTAGTATATGATTATAAATAATTTTCATATATTTTATTACATAGGGGGTTGTTTTATTTGGTCATAATGGAGTGTTGTGTTTGAATCATTCAGGGTTTGTTAACATTTTGCATTTTTGCACATTTTCAATACAGGACCCCAAGGTTCCAGAAGCCAACTGACAACAATGCTTCAAGAACAAGCGAGAGAGAACATCCGGTAGTCTACACTGCAAGATCAGGTAGGAGAGAACAGCACAATTTATCTAACTTTGAATGTGTTATTTTACTGTAGTGACATTTTAATGTGTTTGCAGAGTTCATTAAGGAAAGTAAGTAAAACAAAGTAGGCTTTCCTTTGCTTAATGAATCGGGCCCTGTGTGGTTTTTATGTATTAATTAATATTTTACAAGTGTGTGTATATGATATATACTGTAGTTGTGTAGTGAATCATCTAGAGTATTCTAACAGCGCTATTCTTTCTAGTGGTCTCTGGTATAGGGGCGAATCTAGAAAATGGTTGTACCCCGGGCGATTTAAGGGGGGGCGATTTAGGTCCCGTCCCCTTTCTGACTTCTGAGGCTGCCGGCGGCTGCACGCTATGTGCAGGTCCGCTTGGCAGTGACAATGTGCTGCCTGGTTGCTCTGATTGTGTTTAAAACACAATCAGAGCAGCCGGGCAGCACACTGTCACTGCCGAACGGACCTGCACATAGCGTGCAGCTGTCGGCAGTAAGCCCCCGCTAGGGGGCTTACTGCCCCCTAGCGGGGGCTTACTTGTATATATATATATATATATATATATATATACACACTTACACCGCACACACACAGTGGTGGAAGTGGGCTGGTAGACTGTAGCATGCCATACCGCCACTTCCGCTGCCTTAATTGTAAAATTATTCTAAATTTCCACTTTGACCACTGTGTATATATAGATATTGGTTGGGGGGGGCGGCAAGCAGTGTGTTAGCGCGGGGGGGGGCGTCAACCAGTATGTTAGCCTGGGGCGGCTGGAACCCATAATCAGGCCCTGCATACATATGTTATCTATCTATCTATTTACATATATATATATATATATATATATATATATATATATATATATATATATATATAGTTGTGCTAACACCCACAGGAACTCTTCCATACCAACTCCCCCCCCCCCCCCCCCCCTGCTCCTGTCGGTCCTCTGTTAATCAGTCTGAAAATCTATTCTACATGAGACTGGGAGAATTAAAGAGAATTAAACTTTCTTGTCCTGCAGATCCCATATATCACACAGTAGGTTGTGAGCTGTGCAGCCCACTGTGCATGTTAGTAACACCATAGAAACCACGGGTACATGGAAAGCGTGTGACCTGGCATTGCCTCCCAGCAGCCCCTCCCAGGACCCTCCAGCTGAGAGGTTAATCTGCCTGATAACAGCCGTGTCTGACTGTCTGCTGGTGTATTCTGTGGAGATCAGCCACGCACCCGCTTAGATAAATAAATAGGCCTATGGTGAACGTATGTTACCTGTTCCCATAATCATCACAGCAGAGTCACTACATTGTTTTGATTTAAACAGGTAAATGACATTATTACATTACCTGTTACTGTCTTCCTGTTATATCCTATTTAATGTATTATGATTAGATATGTCAGACATCAGTCTGGTATAAAATCCATTGCTGCAAACACAGTATTTTAGTGGACAGACGTAGAGATGAGCGGCAGAGGAACGCCGTCCTCTGATACTACGTAAGTGACGTGTGCCTCATTATCAGGAATGACCACCTGAATTACTGAGCACACGTGTGTCAGGTGCATAGCACGTGTGTGATTTTAGAGGGCCTGTATCATATGTGGGGAGGTCAGAGACAAATTATCATTGGGACATTGTTGTTGTTGCAGCAGATATTGATTTGGGACTACGAGACCTATTCATCAAAGGACGAAGAGTTCTGTAGCCGGGCGATGCGCCCAATACAAGGCAGGCGATAGGGCCAGAGATACACTGATGATGTTCAGCCTCTACATGGCGGAATCTGACAGGTATCGTAGTGATACTTGTACCACCGCAATACCTGTTCTGTTAAGACCGAAGTATTAAAAAGAAATGAAACACTGTTTAAATGACATAAAATATTTACATTTTAAAATAAAACAAAAATCTTTTTACGCTTTATTTTATTTTTTCCAATTAGTTGAACTGAAGCCCAAATCTGGACGCTTAGGTCCACTCCACCCGCCTGAGCCAGATCTCCTAGCGCTCAGACCAGTATGTGCGCTTGAAGTTTGTTTGTGCGACTGGAAGGTGTAATATCTCAGTGTTCTTGTGCAGTGTAAGAAGCTGCCAGGCAGAGATCGCCCTGATGTCCACTCACTTCATCTCATGTCAGTAGTCGCAGCAATCTTATCAAAGACTCCCATCGGCTGGTGTACTGATTCACACTCTACAGGCGGAGTTCTTAGGGGCATATTTAATAAAGCACGATAGTGCTTTTAACGGGTAATTAAGGTCCCACAGTGCCCTCCGCAAATTTATTAAGGGGGCATCGCAGCAGATATCATGGATATCTGCTGCTTTGTATTCCTCTTCGTTTTTGGGAGCAGTCACCATTCAACAGAATGGTGACTGCTCTGGCCACAATCTAACAAGTCACACCTACACAGTTTTAAAAATTCATTTAATTGAATTAAAAACAATCTTACAATCCCATCTTTTATCCTCTTTATTTCTCACCTATATTCATGCGGCCAAAACTGGCATCTTCTTCGCACATAAACAATATATGTAACATAGTACTTGCTCGATAAGAACTTTCTTCGTAAATGAATTGTTAGCGGTTATAAAGTCATATTTATAATCAGGGGACTTCCTATGATCTGAACTCGGAGAGAAGAGAGGAGCAACGGAGAGAGACGTACATGTGTTTAGTGCACATCTGTACTCATCATTATATGTGTACCATTGTGTTCACTATTATATGTGTACTAGTGTTCTCACCATTATATGTGTACCAGTGTGCTCACCATTATATGTGTACCAGTGTGCTCACCATTATATGTGTACCAGTGTGCTCACCACTATATGTGTACCAGTGTGCTCACCATTATATGTATTCCAGTGTGCGCACCACTATATGTGTATCAGTGTGCTCACCATTATATGTGTACTAGTGTGCTCACCATTATATGTGTACTAGTGTGCTCACCACTATATGTGTACCAGTGTGCTCACCATTATATGTGTGCTCACCGTTATATGTGTACTAGTGTGCTCACCACTATATGTGTACCAGTGTGCTCACCATTATATGCATACTAGTGTGCTCACCATTATATGTGTACTAGTGTGCTTACCACTATATGTGTACTAGTGTGCTCACCATTATATGTGTACCAGTGTGCTCACCACTATATGTGTACTAGTGTGCTCACCGTTATATGTGTACCAGTGTGCTCACCATTATACATGTACCAGTGTGCTCACCATTATATGTGTACTAGTGTGCTCACCATTATATGTGTACTAGTGTGCTCACCGTTATATGTGTACTAGTGTGCTCACCACTATATGTGTACCAATGTGCTCACCACTATATGTGTACCAGTGTGCTCACCATTATATGTGTACCAGTGTGCTCACCATTATATGTGTACCAGTGTGCTCACCATTATATGTGTACCATTGTGTTCACCACTATATGTGTACCAGTGTGCTCACCATTATATGTGTACCATTGTGTTCACTATTATATGTGTACTAGTGTGCTCACCACTATATGTGTACCAGTGTGCTCACCATTATATGTATTCCAGTGTGCGCACCACTATATGTGTACCAGTGTGCTCACCATTATATGTGTACTAGTGTGCTCACCATTATATGTGTACTAGTGTGCTCACCACTATATGTGTACCAGTGTGCTCACCACTATATGTGTACCAGTGTGCTCACCATTATATGTGTACTAGTGTGCTCACCGTTATATGTGTACCAGTGTGCTCACCATTATATGTGTACCAGTGTGCTCACCATTATATGTGTACTAGTGTGCTCACCGTTATATGTGTACTAGTGTGCTCACCACTATATGTGTACCAGTGTGCTTACCACTATATGTGTACCAGTGTGCTCACCATTATATGTGTACCAGTGTGCTCACCACTATATGTGTACCAGTGTGCTCACCATTATATGTATTCCAGTGTGCGCACCACTATATGTGTACCAGTGTGCTCACCATTATATGTGTACTAGTATGCTCACCATTATATGTGTACTAGTGTGCTCACCACTATATGTGTACCAGTGTGCTCACCATTATATGTGTACTAGTGTGCTCACCGTTATATGTGTACCAGTGTGCTCACCATTATATGTGTACCAGTGTGCTCACCATTATATGTGTACCAGTGTGCTCACCATTATACGTGTACCAGTGTGCTCACCATTATATGTGTACCAGTGTGCTCACCATTATATGTGTACCAGTGTGCTCACCATTGTATGTGTACCAGTGTGCTCACCATTATATGTGTACCAGTGTGCTCACCATTATATGTGTACCAGTGTGCTCACCATTATATGTGTACCAGTGTGCTCACCATTATATGTGTACCATTGTGCTCATCATTGTATGTGTACCAGTGTGCTCACCATTATATGTGTACCAGTGTGCTCACCATTATATGTGTACCAGTGTGTTCACCATTATATGTGTACCAGTGTGCTCACCATTATATGTGTACCAGTGTGCTCACCATTATATGTGTACCAGTGTGCTCATCATTGTATGTGTACTAGTGTGCTCATCATTGTATGTGTACCAGTGTGCTCACCATTATACATGTACCAGTGTGCTCATCATTATACGTGTACCAGTGTGCTCACCATTATATGTGTACCAGTGTGCTCACCATTATACATGTACCAGTGTGCTCATCATTATACGTGTACCAGTGTGCTCATCATTGTATGTGTACCAGTGTGCTCACCATTATACATGTACCAGTGTGCTCACCATTATATGTGTACCATTGTGCTCACCATTATATGTGTACCAGTGTGCTCACCATTATACGTGTACCAGTGTGCTCACCATTATATGTATTCCAGTGTGCTCACCGTTATATGTGTACCAGTGTGCTCATCATTGTATGTGTACCAGTGTGCTCACTATTATATGTGTACCAGTGTGCTCATCATTATATGTGTACCAGTGTGCTCACCATTATACGTGTACCAGTGTGCTCACCATTATACGTGTACCAGTGTGCTCACCATTATATGTATTCCAGTGTGCTCACCGTTATATGTGTACCAGTGTGCTCATCATTATATGTGTACCAGTGTGCTCACCGTTATATGTGTACCAGTGTGCTCATCATTGTATGTGTACCAGTGTGCTCACCACTATATGTGTACCAGTGTGCTCACCGTTATATGTGTACCAGTGTGCTCACCATTATACATGTACCAGTGTGCTCACCGTTATATGTGTACCAGTGTGCTCACCATTATATGTGTACCAGTGTGCTCACCATTATACATGTACCAGTGTGCTCACCATTATACGTGTACCAGTGTGCTCACCATTATACATGTACCAGTGTGCTCACCGTTATATGTGTACCAGTGTGCTCACTATTATATGTGTACCAGTGTGCTCATCATTATATGTGTACCAGTGTGCTCACCATTATATGTGTACCAGTGTGCTCATCATTATATGTGTACCAGTGTGCTCACCATTATACGTGTACCAGTGTGCTCACCATTATATGTGTACCAGTGTGCTCACCATTATACGTGTACCAGTGTGCTCACCATTATATGTGTACCAGTGTGCTCACCATTATACGTGTACCAGTGTGCTCACCATTATATGTGTACCAATGTGCTCATCATTTTATGTGTACCAGTGTGCTCACCGCACACTATATGTTTGGATGTCCTATTTCCAATATTAGGATTTGTAGACTCCTATAGCCTTGTTTTCTATTGTGAAAATTCAGGATGCGCCAACACAGTTCTTTAGATATGGCCGAGGTTACGTTTTGCAAAATTGTTACCTGTTAGTTTTTTTTTCCAGGATGATCTGAATCTGATTAATAATTGTCTATCTATATAACAGTAGAGGTTCTAGGGCTCACAATGTGGTGGCTGTAAGGGCTGATTGAGCAGCTAATTCTCCCCATGTATAAGGCGTTTTTCTTTCTTAATACCGGGTCATTTCCATTCTAGACAAATATTTGCAATAACAATTCCACACATTTTCCCCCTGATCCCCTTTGTCCAGCTTTTATTGGGGTCAGCACCAGACTTAATGTGAGCAAATATTGCCTCACGGATGCTTTGAATTAAGGGTCTGAATGTCTGAATAGCAGCGATGCATTCTGCAGAGCACTCTCTGCTGAACCTATAGCAACGTGAGGCTGGCACTGAGCTGAACAGATCTGTCTGATGAGACAGCAGAAAGAGAGGCCTGCACCCAGGAGATACACCTTGTTGGTTTCACTCGGGATCCAACCTCTATACAAACTCTCTATTCTCATGCACAATATTTACCACGGTGTTTGCAGATTATTTTCCGCTCTGCATGTTATTTGCAGAGCTGCAAATATTTCTCATCTGGGTTTCATAAAATGAGCTGGAAAGCAACTGTGTCTTTTTTGTGCACTGTACAGCAGAATAGTTATCTCATAGTGTAAAACTATGACTTAGAAAACAAGTGTTGTAAAGAAAAAGTTCTCTAATAGTAGAATGTGAAGGACTGATATACATCAGACGCTCAGGCTTGTGTCACAGATCTGCCGCATACAGCGACCCAGGCCTGGGGTCCTCAGAGGTGCCTTCCTGTCCTCACACAAAGCCTGCAACACTTTGCCCTAATGATGTCACAGAGGGCCCCGCATCCACCAGGTAGGCGATGACTGTGTGTATTGGCCACTTACCAGTACAGTAAGTAGAGTAAGCTGTTTGTAGGGCATGGAGAGGCTGCGTTATTGGGAAAATGTGAAGTTCATTTTAACAAAAATGTGGAAGCAAAAGCCAGCAAAGTTATTATACTCTCAGGTACTGCGGCCCTTCTGCCAAATGACAGTAAAGTTATTATACTCTCAGGTACTGCGGCCCTTCTGCCAAATGACAGTAAAGTTATTATACTCTCAGGTACTGCGGCCCTTCTGCCAAGTGACAGCAAAGACAATTATCAATGGAGCTCTCCTCTTTGTATGTTACCTGTATAACACATTACAATGTGACTGCAGATTTAGAAGACCAAAGAGTAGATGTATCAAGCTGAGAATTTTCCGGCGTGTTTGAAAAACCAATCAGATTCTAGCTATTATTTATTTAGTACATTCTACAAAATGACAGCTAGAATCTGTTTAATTGCTATAGGCAACAGCTCCACTTTTCAAACCCACTGGAAAACTCTCAGCATGATACATTTACCCCCAAGCCTGCCAGACCTATTATTTGTATTTCAGCAAATTTTCTACCTATGACGCTGCCCAACTGCACTAGTGATTGCCAAGAACTGTGCTACCCCTTCTGTGTCCCTCTGTGAAATGGTGCTGGATCGCCGTGGAGGGCGGTACTTATAGAAACCAAAACTCGCGAGATCCGGCGACGTAACGATGACGTTCTGCCTTGTTTTCAATTCCGAGGGTGCACGAAAGTACCGACCCGGCTCGGTACTCGGATCTGCTAAGTTCGGGTGTGTTCGGTTCTCAGGGAACCGAGCCTGAGCATCTCTATAGTGAACTAATTACACTGGTCAACATGATTGTTTTCACAAGAAAACTGAATAGTGACTCTAGTGCAATTTTAAATTTTGAATTCAAATATGTAATTAGAATTATTCCATGATGCATAGAGTGTTTGTGGCAGTTACTTTGCTTTTGTCCTATTTTAGTGTTCTTTATGGCCTGTCATACACACACAGACACACACACACACAGACACACACACACACACACACACACAGACAAACACACAGACAGATACACACAGACAGATACACACAGACAGACACACACAGACAGACACACACACACACACACACACACACACAGACAGAGAGACACACACAGCCAGACACACACAGATAGATACACACACACACAGACAGACACACACAGACAGACACACACAGATACACACACACACAGACAGACAGACACACACAGCCAGACACACACAGATACACACACACACAGACAGATAGACACGGGCATACAAACAATATATGGAGGCTCTTAGACATCTACACTGGTCGGATGAGTGGTGATTGTTCCTAGACCCATCAGCAGTTAGTTTGCAGGCTGTGCTCCTGTTTAACGTCAGTAACTTTCCTGCAGCGCATGATGAAAGGGACGTATGAAAATATGAATTTGCTGTTAGAAAAAATCCAGTATGAAAAATATAACTGTTATATCTGTGGTGATTTAAAGGTCATTTTGTTACTGCTGGGTTTATACCTTGGATTCACTAAGTCGTTTGTTTCTTGCATGAATGGGACAGCTGGGATAGGAAGTATCACTACATTGCAAAACAATGGCCTCAACGTGAATCTCTTATTACTGGGCGAATTTTTTTATTATTAGTGGATTCTGAAAAAGTGTATTTACCTCAATTGCATATTAAACTAGGACGGATGAAACAATTTGTAAAAACAATTGATAAAATCTGTTTCATTTATGCATTTGAAATCTAAATTTCCAAAAGTAAGTGATACAAAACTGAAAGAAGGAATTTTTATAGGGCCACAAATAAGATCAGTAATGGATGATGAACATTTTCAGGAACTGTTAAATCCACAGGAAAAAGCAGCCTGGTCGTCATTTACAGATCTCTGTTCTTGTTTTCTTGGAAATCATAAAGCAGAAAACTATGATGATGTAGTGAGTGATATAGAGAGTGATCTAGTGAATGATCTAGTGAGTGATCTAGTGCATTCATACAAAGATATGGGATGCAACATGTCTTTAAACCTTCACTTCTTGGACTCCCACCTAGATCTCTTCCTAGAATATCTTGGTGCTTTCAGTGATAAGCACAGCGAGCATTTCTATCAGCAGATTTCTATGATGGATACAGGTGCCAAGGCAAATGGAGTTCCAGCACGCTGGCTGACTATTACTGGACCATGAAAGAGACATCCCAGAGGCAAAATATGCCCGAAAATCATCATCTACAACTTCTTAGGTCATCCAGAATGAGGTGTATATTTATCATTTAGACTTACGTTAAGTACTAATTTTATAAAACGTATGGCACAAAAAGCCCTGCCAGATGGAAATAATCTGAATGCATAATCGAATTCAGCATGAAAAGTACATTTAGATTATGTTTATTTAGTGTTTGTGAAAGAAAAAGAGTTTCATTTTGTAGACCAGTGTTATTCTTTAAGTAAATTATACAAATTGTGCGCATTCCTTCTTGGTCCAGAGTGTGATGTTGCTGTATGATACTACTATATAGTACTGCCTAATAGATGTGCTTTCTTCACAGCCGTGTATTTGACGCGTTTCACATCTCTCCAAATCTCTGTGATCTGATTTAACTTATTGTTTGTAGTTTGTTATCTGAACATTGTGTTCCATGTAACGGCAAGGTCCTGTTCTTGACATCTCCAGGGAGACTAATCCTATTCTGAGAATGTCACGCTCACAGTATCATCTCGGGTGTGTAAATGAATCATTGTCTCACTGTTACTGGCAGTGAAGCTGGGGCGAGTCCCTGAAAGGCTTCCATCTTGTTACATGACGACAGATAATAGAGAAAACACTATTATATAAGTAGAAACGTGTCATCATCTTTGTCACTTCTAAAATCAGAAACTGGTCCAGAATCAGATTAAGAAATAGTCCTGGCATGTAAAACACCCCAACCCACAACCTCAAGTATACAACCATGGGGAACATCTGAGTCTTCACTTATGGCCCCCAGCTCCTTCTTGGTTTATTGTCACATGTTATTACAGATAGGCGTCTTCTTCTATTACTAAATGATTTGTTTAACCGTATTACTGAGAGTAAGGGTAATGCGCAGCCTTTTGTAAGCTAGAGAGCTGCCCATCATCCCCTGAAGTGTGTCAGTTGGTCTATCCCTGATCCATCACTGTAAGGTCATTAGTGGCCTCAATGGCAACGTTCTGATGCCCCCTACAATTTTGTATATCAACATATTTCACATGCAAATTTACTCTTTAAATAAAGACATGACTCTTGTATATGGTGAGATAAGGTCAAAGCTTTTATTTCAATTTGGACTAATTATGAATAGTAGCACCATCATATCACAGCAACACACTACACTTGTAAGCTTCTTACAGGAGAGGAGGATGGTGACCAGCGCACCCCTTTTTGTCCCTCCCTGGGGGCTGATCCATTGTTTGATAACGTTTTTATTTCCAGTTTATAATTGTGTAATGGAAATATTTAGATGTATTATACATAAATGTACAATAATATTTAGCGGTGTGTCTCAGGTGTGCGGACAGGTAACAGGCAGTACTCCCCTCTCAGGTGGTCACCGGATGAAACTTGTTAGGCACATCATAATATTTGCAATGAAACGTCTTGATGAGTGTAGAAACATGAACATTGAATACTTTTACCTACAGATAAGCAAAGATACAACAGAATTTTGTGTTTCTTGAAACAACAGGTTTTTCCACAAAAGTTAAATGTTCCAGTGATACAAACGTCTAGTTCCGCTCTATATTTGTAAACTCCACATTTTATCAAAGTTGCAGTATAAGTTATAATAATATTAACTGCGATGATAATAATAATAATTATATAACAACTATTATATAATTATTATACTCCATATTTTATCAAATTTATAGGAATAATAGTGCAGGGACAACTATGTCTATTCTGCTTGGTGGTGTTCTTGGGGTGTAACAAGGGAGGTGTCCAGGTGGAACAAAAATTATTGGAAACTTCAGGACCAACAAAGTGACAATTTGGTACGGAACATGTAATTCATAATTACCTAGAATACTCCTAATAGAATGTTGTAGTTGACCATGGAAAACTTTTGAAGTTCAGGAGTAACAGACTTCACATTCTTGTTCTCTGTCCATGGACAATGATTTAGGAGGTTTACGCCTTATGGATAAATGCTTAATAACAAGAGGTTTTAACAGGGAGACATAGCAGATATTCTGTATCTGCGAAGACAAAGGAAGTTTAAGATAAAAGCGACAGGGCTGACTTCCTTAATTGCTTCATAAGAATTAATGAATCATGGAGCAAATTGTACACAAAGTAGTTTTAATCTGATGTTTTGAATAGCTAGACGTTACCTCCAGGTCTTAGTTGTGAAGCAGAACTTAAATATCTAGCTATCAATAGTGAAAGGCTGAATAGAAAGTTTATTTGACTCCCATTTTCTTGCAGAATGATCTTCAAAATTTGTCCACAATCTGAACTCCACAATCTGCCCACAATCTGAACTCCACAATCTGCCCACAATCTGAACTCCACAATCTGCCCACAATCTGAACTCCACAATCTGAACTCCACAATCTGCCCACAATCTGAACTCCACAATCTGAACTCCACAATCTGAACTCCACAATCTGAACTCCACAATCTGCCCACAATCTGAACTCCACAATCTGCCCACAATCTGAACTCCACAATCTGAACTCCACAATCTGAACTCCACAATCTGAACTCCATGGTTTTCAAAATATAATGGAAAAAAAAATGACAGGTCAGGCAGAGATCTGCAAGGATGAAATCAGTAGTAAGAACTTCTAGTGATGGAATCAAATGAGAAGAATGGTCAACTATGACCCAGATGCAGGGCCGGATTAACCCGAGGTCTAACTGGGCTATAGCCCAGGGGCCTCGGGCATCCAGGGGGCCCTTCAAACTCCTCAGCAGCATTATTGATCGGTCGGGGGCGGGGGCGCCCCCGGCCCGATCAATGCTGCTGAGTACTGTCAGTGCAGTCCTCCGTCCCGGCGCGCTGTAGTCTGCTTACTGAGGATATCTCGCGAGAGTTCATGAACTCTCGCGAGATCTCCTCAGTAAGGAGCTTACAGCGCGCCGGGACGGAGGACTGCACTGACAGGTAAGTGTTTGGTTGGGTCCTCGCGGGGGGTGGGTGGCGGCGGACGGCTCACATTGGGGGCCTCGCGGGGAATGGAGGGCCCCTTAGCCCAGGGGCCTCCATTCCCTTAATCCGGCCCTGCCCAGATGACAGAATATCCTCATGAAACAGGTAAATAAGTGATATAATACATTGAGATATTGAATCCATGGTTTGTTAGAGGTGGGAAAAGGAAATAAGATTCTTATGAGAGGCTGATGGGAGACGGTAAGCAGCAGGTAATTCAGCACAATTGCCGGCGATGTTGAAGTTAAAGAAGATAACTTGATGATGGAGCAAATGTTACGAGCTGTGTCTAACTTTGCAGTAACACATATATCAACCAACTATCAGCTTTTAGCGTTGCTCTTTCTTAAAAAAAGTTATCAGCAACTTAACAAAAACCCATTCAGTGCAGTAGTTGCGCAATAAGCATATAAATGATCGTTATTCTAACAGAGACCTTATTTTTTGCACTCACTGTCTTGCAGAAATAAATTCAATGACTGGATGTTCATCAAACCTGGACTTTTTAGACAATGGCTTCTCTTAAAAGCCATATTTTGGGGTTGCATTTTACTGCAATCTTATTCTGTACCAGTACGCTCTCGGAGAGGCCTTGCCAAACGGTGGTGACCAGATTCTCATTGCTCCAGCTCGATTCCAAGATTAAAGTTTTGCATTGTATGCAATATTAACCCACAGTGATGGTACCTAAGATGTAGAAAACTAACAAGTAAAAGTCTATCAGATGCAGATTACAACCGACCGGGTTCCTCAAAGACATTAGGGAAAGCTTAAATAAAAAGAGAACTATTGCACAGAATGTTGTCATACTACTCCCACAAATGAGGTGCCCAGGTCTGGCTGGATGATAGTGAGAGACAATGAAGGCTACTTTAGTACACAGACAAAAAAAAATCCAGGTTGAAGGTTAAAGTACACTAATTGAAAAGCCCCATTCAGGCCTGTAGATCTCCATAATAGCAAGGTTTTGGTGGAATTTGTTGGTTGGCTGTAGACTGTCTTGGATTAGGAAGATTGAGTGGCTCTAGGAACTGAAATGCCAAGAGTAGGTGGTCAGGAGTGACCAAAACGGTTAGACATACCTTGGAAAAAGTGAATAATCTGGTTGTTTTTATTCTCTTGCTTATGTACTCTCTCTGAAAGGTCCGTTAACTTAGAGAACATCACTGGGGCGGCTAAAGAAAATTGTCATGGAACGTTGCAGATGTGAACCCAATGTGTTGCTAGTGATTGGGGCTCTAGAGCACAGAATCTAGTCTTCACCACATCCCTGAAAAAGAATGATAGACTTCGCTGAGGGGGAACCTACAGGATGTGGCCCCCAGGCTCCTTTAAAACTTATTTATGCATTACAATCTTCCCACAATACAATAATGTGGGGACATGGCCTTGTGGAAAATGGTAGATATGACATCACTGGGAGTAAGTATGACATCACTGGGGATAGGGTATGACATCACTGGAGATAGGTTATGACATCACTGGGGATAGGATATGACATCACTGGAGATAGGGTATGACATCACTAGGAGTAACTATGACATCACTGGGGATAGGGTATGACATCACTGGGGATAGGGTATGACATCACTGGGAGTAAGTATGACATCACTGGGGATAGGGTATGACATCACTGGAGATAGGATATGACATCACTGGAGATAGGATATGACATCACTGGGGATAGGGTATGACATCACTGGAGATAGGGTATGACATCACTAGGAGTAACTATGACATCACTGGGGATAGGGTATGACATCACGGGGGATAGGGTATGACATCACTGGGGATAGGGTATGACATCATTGGAGATAGGGTATGACATCATTGGAGATAGGGTATGACATCACTGGGGATAGGGTATGACATCACGGGGGATAGGGTATGACATCACGGGGGATAGGGTATGACATCACGGGGGATAGGGTATGACATCATTGGAGATAGGGTATGACATCATTGGAGATAGGGTATGACATCACTGGGGATAGGGTATGACATCACGGGGGATAGGGTATGACATCACTGGGGATAGGGTATGACATCATTGGAGATAGGGTATGACATCACTGGAGATAGAGTATGACATCACTGGGGATAGGGTATGACATCACGGGGGATAGGGTATGACATCACTGGGGATAGGGTATGACATCATTGGAGATAGGGTATGACATCATTGGAGATAGGGTATGACATCATTGGAGATAGGGTATGACATCATTGGAGATAGGGTATGACATCATTGGAGATAGGGTATGACATCACTGGAGATAGAGTATGACATCACTGGGGATAGGGTATGACATCACTGGAGATAGGGTATGACATCGCGGGGGATAGGTTATGGCATCACTGGAGATAGGATATGACATCACTGGGGATAGGATATGACATCACTGGGGATAGGATATGACATCACTGGGGATAGGATATGACATCACTGGGGATAGGATATGACATCACGGGATAGGGTATGACATCACTGGAGATAGGGTATGACATCGCTTGGGATAGAGTATGACATCACTGGAGATAGGATATGACATCACTGGGGATAGGATATGACATCACTGGGGATGGGGTATGACATCACTGGAGATAGGGTATGACATCATTGGAGATAGGGTATGACATCCCTGGAGATAGGGTATGACATCACTGGAGATAGGATATGACATCACTGGGGATAGGGTATGACATCACTGGAGATAGGGTATGACATCACTAGGAGTAACTATGACATCACTGGGGATAGGGTATGGCATCACTGGGGATAGGGTATGACATCACTGGAGATAGGGTATGACATCATTGGAGATAGGGTATGACATCCCTGGAGATAGGGTATGACATCACTGGGGATAGGATATGACATCACTGGGGATAGGGTATGACATCACTGGGGATAGGATATGACATCACTGGGGATAGGATATGACATCATTGGAGATAGGGTATGACATTCCTGGAGATAGGGTATGACATCACTGGGGATAGGGTATGACATCGCTTGGGATAGGGTATGACATCACTGGAGATAGGATATGACATCACTGGGGATAGGATATGACATCACTGGGGATAGGGTATGACATCACTGCTGCATGGTTGAGATCTGGAATAATGAGAATATAACAGAAAAGAAGTCACCAAGCTCTGGTACTTTCCATCTCTGTCCTGTCCTTGGCATTGTAATGTCCTCCCCTTTATATTCTGCAATGTAAGTCTGAGACAGTGGCAATAGAAAACAGTCCCTGAAAGCATTGTACAGGGTATGCAATAATTAGAGATGTTCACTGACCCCAGTGTTCTGGTTTTGGTTTTGGTTTTGGATCTGGATTAACTTCATGTTTTGGTTTTGGTTTTGGCAAAACCGCCTACGTGTGTTTTGGTTTTGGAACTGTATTTTTTAGACAAATTGCTAAAATCACATAATTCTGCTCTTTTTTTGCTCCTACATTATTATTAACCTCAACAACACTAATTTCATGTCATTTGCATTCAATTTTGATCACCTCACAGGTCACAATATTATTTTCATACACTTTCAAACAGACTGCAGATTTAGAAGACCAAGCCTGCCAGACCTAATATCTGTATTTCAGCAATGACAATTAGCAATGGAGCTCTCCTGAATGTCACTGGAGACTTTGAAGAACACTGCTACCCCTCCTCTTTCTTTTCTACCTATGACACTGTCCAACTGCACTAGAGACTGCCAAGAACTGTGCTACCCCTTCTATGTCCCTCTGTGAAATGGCGCTGGATTACCGTGGAGGGTGGTACTTATAGAGTCCAAAACTCCCGAGATCCGACGACGTAACAATTAAATTTTGCCTCGTTTTCAATTCCGAGACCGCGCGAAAGTACCAATCCGGCTCGGTACTCGGATCTGCTAAGTTCGGGTGTATTCGGTTCTTGGGGAACCAAGCCTGAGCATCTCTAGTAATAATAACAAGTAGTTAACGAATATTTCCACAAGGATAATGACCTATTTTTACCCTGATAAATCCTTTAGATACTGTATAAGTTGCTTCTTTTGTTCCGCAATATAAGTCACATTCCCGTCAGAGCCGTCTCTGTGTGGTTATCACACTCTGCAATCTCGTCCCTCTCCATCTAACTAAGAAGGAATGAAAACAGATTGTAATGTAGCAGAAATATATCATTCTGCAGACTCAAGCTCTGAAATATCCCTTTTATCTCATTTCCTCAGTTCTAGTCTTCCTTAAAAATTGTCAGAGTCCAGATATAAAAGTCACAGAACACAGAGTACATGCAGTGATGTTTGACAGGTCACCAGCTGGTCATTAGTGCCTGGTAATAACCGAGCCGTCCTCTTATTAACCTGGTAAATCTTAATAAATATGGCATAGATCTCCTCTGACACTATTGATGTATCTAGTCCATCTAAATACCTCCTGCTGTCACATATTCTCTAAACCCATCACACTCCAATGCTGCTCTCTTATCTCTTTTAATAAGTTGTTATGATTTAGACTCTTTGAAGACATCTCTTGTCTGTACATAATGGATAGTGCAAATAACACTGCAAACAACATAAATCTAAACACATTGGACCTGACAATTAATTTGTGCACACAATGGGCCTGATTCATGAAGGAAAGGAAAGCAATAGAAAGGAGTAACTTTGCACCTTGGCAAAACCATGTTTCATTGGAGGGGTAGATGAATTTAAAATATGGGGACAGATTTATAGTTGGGGTAGGGCATTTCCTAGCTCAACTTAAAATTTCAGTGTACAAATAAAGTTATCAAGTATTTGTGTGCTACATGAAAAAACAGCCATTATTTAACTTATGTACAAAATAATAAATTAATTTGCACCCCTTGCATTATAATATGGTTTGCCCAAGAGTAAATTTACTCCTTTTTTGCCTTATATTACAATACAAGAAAGCTCAACTATTGCACAAGCTGGTTTGCCATAGGCAACAGCTTTTAAACATGTATAAAAAATAGATACATTTACAGGTCACAGTGGGTTATATGCAATTAACAAACAGCCAGTAGGTTCACCACACAAAGAAGCTTACTAGACAACCCTACCCTGAAGAGGCTATAGTCACTGGGTTCTTTGGGGATGATCCTGATCCTATGTAGATATGTTTCAGTCACCAAGCCACACAGTTCATTCCTATGCCAGTGGAGCAGGGACCAAGCCCGATGTATTCCTGCTTTTTTAGGTACACAAGATAACATAGTCCACAGAGGTTAAGATTCAAACACACACACACACACATTGGCATGATCCTGGACCAGTCCAATACGAGTCGTAGCACCTAGTCTGTCTATTTTGTAGTAGAATGCACAGCGGATGGCTGAGTTTCCCCTTTTATGACTGAGCTGGTTCCCACAGTGGTGCGACCTCGTTAGTGCTGGTTCCAGAAAATACTTTCCCACTAGATTGGGTAACTACTTATCGGAGGTCAGCCACTGAGCCTTCCCACCAGGTTGAACCAAGCACTGTCACTCACCGTACTGTGAGTGCCTCTTCCCGGACATTTAGGAACCGTGGCCGTCCTCCATCCTGAGGGTCTGCGCATGCGCAGCCCTTTCCTACACTTCAGTGTATGTCCCTTTAACTCAATTGGCAGATCAGGCAACACTCCCTATATTAAGCACCTGTGGTCAACACCACGTTGCCTGATCTTGGAGTCTCATTCCCTATGAGTCTCTGAAGGTGTTCCTGTATTCCTCGTGTTTTCAGCGCTGCTGATTCCTGTGGTTTCCAAACCACTTCTACCTCTGTGGTTTCCAAACCACTTCTACTACTGTGGTTCCCATACCACTTCTACCATCAACTGTATCATCGTGACTGTTTGCTGATTCCTATCCGCTGCCTCCGTGCACTACAGTCTTCCAAACCACTTCAACGCTACTACATATCATTGTGACTGTTTGCTGATTCCTATCCGCTGCCTCCGTGCACTACAGTCCTCTAATCCACATCACGCTATTATATTTCACTGTGACTGTTTGCTGGTTCCTACCCGCTGCCTCCATGCACTCCTCCACTCACCTGTTCCTCATCAAGTCTGTGAGCTGATTCCTATCCGCTGCCTCCGTGCACTACAGCCTCCAGCCGACAACTCGCCTGTGTTCATCATCGTGACTGTTAGCTGATTTCTATCCGCTGCTTCCGTGCACTACAGCCTCCAGCTTGCAACTCGCCTGTGTTCATCATCGTGACAAGTTAGCTGATTCCTATCCGCTGCCCCTGTGCACTGCAGTCTCTTCTCAGCTCTCCTGTGTTTCCTCGAGACTGCTGCTCTCATTGCCATTCGCTACTCTCTGTGATCAACAGCTCCTGGTCTACTCTGCTCTCCCGTGTTCCATCGCTACTGACACCTATTGGTTGCTACTGGTTACCTCCGTGTACCGCAGAGTCCTGCTGCTGCTGACCGCGCTATCACCCATCTACTGCTGACCCGCTTTCCATGCCTTCACGTGTCCCGCTGGTCTACCCTCCTGTCAGCATTGGATTTATATCTTATCAACTACTCCTCTGCTGGATCATCTCCACTCTCCTGGCTCCTCCTTGAGTCCAGTTCCACGTGTTACTGATTCCTGTGGATTCGTGTCCCTGTTGGTCTACCTATCTGTGCGCTGCACCTACTAGACCGCTGCCTCATCTATCCTGGGACTTCTCATCCAGCCGGCCTCCTGCCGCTCAGGTATCGCTGCACTCCTATCTGACTGCCTGCTTCTGAACCACGGTATGCATACTTCTCATTGACTGTGCTGGTGTATTGCATATCTTGCTGGACTGTGTTGGTTCTCCTCTGGAGTCTGCTATCCGCTGAGTCTATTGCCATCATTGACTGTGTTAACTTGTGCTGGACTACTTCAAGAGACTTTCTATATTTGCAGACCTGTTCAGTCATTTATATATATATTGTGCATGTTACTGTGGATCGTGTATAAGGTGCCTGTGTATATCCTGTGTTGCAGTCTCTCCCCGTGCACCTCCTCACATATATATTCAGTGGTACAACTTGCTAGTAGCAGACCACTGATCCCTGTTTCCAGTATCACCTGTTCCAGTATCCTCTCACATAGCAGTGGTACAACTTGCTATCGCAGACCACTGACTCCCCGGATACCTCCACTTGGATTCCATTCCTTCACTCAGACAGCGGTACAACTTGCTATCCGCAGACCGCTGACTCTCATCACCTCCTCGTTTCTGTTGGACATTCCTCCTCACTATAGCAGTGGTACAACTTGCTATCGCAGACCACTGACTACCTTCACGTGTCCTTGTCCTACAGTTCCTCGTGTACTATTACCTCCATATTACCAGTGCTGCTAGTCATAGACTTTCCTGAGCATCTCATCATCTGCTGTTCCCTGTTCCGTGATCACCCAGCTACCAGAGTACCCTATTACCATCTACATTGCTCTGGTAAGCCTACCACCTGGTGATCCCTGGGTAAAGACTCCTAGTGCCCGTGACAAGCACCCTGCGAAGAGGGACTCTAGAAAGTCTAACTGAGCTTGGTGGTCTACAAAGGTACCTATCTGTCAGGCAGTCCCAACCCTCAGTTAATCAATTGTTGGGCGAAAGTGGTCCTAAAGCAGACTGCCACTTTGGAGGTAGTCCTGCAATGTCTTTAACCAACGGTTGGCGCATCTTCACAGGGTGCCTCCGGATGACTGGGCGCCCTTTTAATCCCAGATTACAATAGGAGACATATTGGAAAACCACGTAGATCATATGAACCCACATTGTTACATTGAGGAACAAGTAAAGCAACATATAATTATACCATCACCATATAGTAATATACAATCACAATAACATGCGGGAGGGGGTGCCAGACGGACTTAGCTTTTATTTGTGATACCTGGCACCCTGCTTTCTTTGTAAGTTCTCCTCCACATTCTGCTTTCAGTAGGCTTCCTGCCTCCTATCACCTATCCCTATCTTAAATAACTAATGAGAGGAAGGAGTCATGAAGGCTGTCCTTTATGTCTCACATTTCTACATTTTAATTTTTCTCATGAAAATAGTTTTTGTCTGTATATAAATATGCTTCCTGTCTAAAATGTGCCTGAAAGGTTCAAAAACGACTCTCATTGAAAGGCTGACCCTAATCTCATCATACGTTTCAGTGACTCTCTGTGTAAAGATGTAACATAAGCTCTGCAGGGTATTAACTTAAACATGACACATTTCTGCACATTTAATGCACAAATATTATTTATCTGCTGAAGCAAAAGTCTCAACACCCAATGGGTTGATTCAACAATACTTTTTTAAAGCCTCAATGCAGGATTTATTTATTAGGCCTTAAATTAAACCAGGTGAAGACAACTCCAGAGTTGTGTAAATTCTCATCTAACCTCTAAGGATGACTGTCTGTCAGCAGCCATGGGCTCCTGTAAGCAGCTGAGGATGTTACAAAGTAGGGACGACTATAAAATATATCTAAACACTTCCAACTTGTAATTTCCACTATCAGAAACATTATTAAGAAATGGAAGATAATGGGAACTGTCATTAAAAGTCAAGACAAGATCTGAAAGACCCACAGTAATGTTTGATAGACTTATAGTACCGTGGTCAGATATGCAAATCAGAAGCCACATATCTCTATAAGGAACCTGCAGGAAGGTTTAGTTGACATCAGAGTAATGGTCCACCGTGCTGCGTTACTTGCACTGAAATGATCTGTACGGTAGAGATGCCAGAATAAACTATGACCTCATCTCAAGAATTGATGTTTGAAGTGTATAAAACTACTTAGATAAGCCAGAAACTTTATGGAACCAAGTGCTTTGGACTGATGAGATAAAACCTTCTTGGCCAGAACCACAAACATGTATCTATCGAAAACATATATTGGAACAAAAGCAGGTAAAGCATTTGACAAATAATCACCTAACCAGCTGGGGGTGAGTCTGTCCTGCTTTGGGGAGTGTGGCAGCCAGTGGTACAGGAAATATTGTCCGGGTGGAAGACAGAATGGATCAGATAAATATCAGAAATCCTAGAAGCTGATGTCCCAGAGTGAGTGAAGAAAAGATGATAAGAGGTTGGATATTTCATCAAGACAATGATCCAACACGTACCACGAAATGTAAGTACTTACAGGGAAGAAAGATGAAGGTTTTGGAACAGCCTTCATAGTCTTTGGACTTAAATATTATTGAAAATCTGCGGAGAGATCTCAGACACGCAGCACATGCAAAAAGACCTGAGAATAATTCCAAACTAGAAGATTTCTGAAAGAAAGAGTGGGAAAATTTCCAGAGAAAGCATAAAAAGACTCTTAGGGGCATATTCAATTGTCGGCAGAAACGTCGAAAATCTCGCGGTCCGCGCATTATTACCGTTACTACGGTAGTTTTCTTGCTGGATTTCAGCTCGCAGCTCCCTGAGCCGCGAGCTGAAATCCAGCTAACTACTACCGTAATAACGGTAGTAGTTTTTACACGGCAGGATTTACGAACAATTGAATACCCCCCTTATAGTTCAATTCACTGCAGAGTAATAAGTGGCACTTACCGCTGTTGTAGAATTGTGGTCAACACTATTGGCACCCCTGAATTATAAGTACATCATATACAAGGGAATGTAGTGAAACAGGTTTATAGTCACTCATGTTTGGTACAGAACAGCTAAGGATAAAACAATAACAATTTTAAAAAACAATAGTAGAAAAAACTATAAAAATGTAAAGATGACACAGTTATTGTCACCTTTTTAAGCAATTCAAATCAATTTAAAAAAAAAGATTAGACTCAAGCTTGATAAATTAGAAATTAGAGTCACCTGAGATATCAATGCTCACATGACTTGAATTAACCAATTAATGTTTAAAATGGACACTTTTTATTCCCTGTTACTTTGTCACAATGGTGAAGACAAGCGAGCTGAGGGCATCAGAAATGCTGTTATCTCCAAACACAAGACCTCTAACGGGTATGTAACGCCCCCTGCGGGGAAAGACAGGGACAGACGCAACACAAAAGAACTCACCTTGAAAACGATGGTCACCTCCAGTCCGCCTCCGATTTCCCAGCTGCGATCCAATCCCAGCAGATCCGCAGCCGCAGTCACCTCTAATCACGTCCCTCTAAGATAGAGACAGAGATTACGGCCGTGCCTACCAGGTAAGGGCTGTCCGAGACTACGGCAAAGCACAAGGACACGGTCAGTCCAAGCTCCTTGCCGCCTCCTCACTTTATTCTTGCCAAGACGCGGGGGACTACAGGCACTGAAGGCCAAGACTAATCCGAGGACTAATCCCGCCTCAAGTACCTCACACACCTGCCGGTGAGGGCCTAACCGAAAGAGGGAATCGAGCGTGATACTCACCGGGACACTCCCACTTCCGATCCGGCTCTCCTGCACCTTCCCGACTCCTGCGGATGACAAGAACACACAGCCTCCCTCTACTCTCTCCGTGAGACTAAGATGGCACCCACAAAACTGGACTGACTACAACAGCGACCCGACCCTACCAACGTTCTAATGGTCGGCAACGCAACTAAGTCAAACACTATGACTAACTAAGTGTGGTGCACTAACGGAACTGCTCACTTACACACTACGGGGAACACCAGCCGGTGTTCACAGCCTAAACCGGAGGGCGGTTCCTAACCCCCTCACCCAGGTCGTACCAAGAAGCTGCCTCCTTGCTATGGAGTCACACACAGGCCCCAAGTACGGGTTCTTTAAGCCCGGCTGAGGCTCAGTAAAACAGCACACTAACCCGCGGGCCGACTGCCGCACGGAACAGCCGATCGAACTGAACCGCCCGACTGCCTGTACTCGGGTATCTCACACGTGTCCCTACGTCCGGAACCACAGGTCCACCTGCACGGAACCGGCCTTGAGGACCCTTGATCAGAACCACGGCCGCCCCTGGAACTGCCTCAAGGTGTGCTGTACTGCCACCAACTCACTCAGCCACCCCCCTTGAGTACCAGTGTGACCCCGGGGACCTAAGGGACAGGAAAACTACGTGTGTTCTCCCCTGACTATGTGTATGCTGGTACTTACACTTGTCCCCCCACAGCACGGGTTAGTACAGGAAAACCACAGGAACAAGAGCCTACCTTTAATGGGGGCCTGACGTCTTGCCCCTGGACACAGTTATATAGCACAACCAAAATACTGTAATGTAAACTACACTCGCCACACAGACAGAATAAATACAGTCTACAGTACTTTGCACGCTACTTACCCGAACACACCGCTGCTAGCCAACCAGCAGGTTGCTACAGCACCACAGGAGCCTCCGCTCTACTGTACCTCCTGACCACGTGTGCTCACCTCACACAGGACCGCGCCTACACTCACAAGGCTCTCACGCCTCTACCTCACACCACCAGGGCCTTATGCCCTACACACCATGGGTCTCTGCCCAGCTACACCCAGAGCCTTCTGCTCTGACTAATGGGCCTCAGCCCCCTCTCTAACTCAGGGCTCTGAGCCCACTCACTAGGGCCTTGTGCCCTACTACCTAGGGGTCCTAGCCCCTGCCTGAGGCCTGTGGCCTTCCTAACTAACCGAGGGCCTTGTGCCCTTAATAGCAGATGGGCTACCAGCCCCTAACCAGGCCCTCTGGCCTTCCTATGGCCTCTAGGCCACTAACTACCTAAGGGCCTTGTGCCCTAGTATACCTGGGGCTCAGAGTCCCCCCTCCCTAGCTAACAGGGGCTTGTCCCCTTTTATATCAATATACTAATGGCCTACTGGCCCACTACTTCGTTGGGGCCTAGTGCCCAGGTCCCTGGGCCTTGTGCCCCTAATTCACGTGCCACGGGCCTTGTGCCCGACTGTGCCCACGGGCCTAGTGCCCGACGTTATTGTTGAGTCTACTTACCTGCTCTGCGCAGGATACTCAACTTGACACGCCGTCTTCTGTTTCTTTCTCCGGGTCTTCCAGACCCTCCAGCCGGCGGCGCCTCTTCTCCTCTTCGGCGCTGGGTCTCCAGTTGCAGCTGGGGCGGGGGCGCTCTCAGCCCTGACAAGGGCTCCCCGCCGACGATCTCCGCTCCGGCGGCTTGCTTGAAGTCTTCTGGCGGCAGGGTAGCTCACGGCCCTTACAAGGGCCCCCTGCCGCCGCTGCTGCTGCCTCAGTTGCTGGACGTCTGGACGAGACGTCCTCTCTCTTCCCCGCCGACGGACTTCTGCCAAAATGGCGCCACCCGGCGACTTATATAGTCGCCGGCGTGACGTCATTAGCCGGCGCGAGCACTGATTGGCTCGCGTCGGCGCCAATCTTTTGAATGGCCGGGCGCGAGCCGCGATTGGCTCGCGCATCCGGCCGCTGATTGGCCAGCGGGGAAAGATGAGCCCTGATTGGCTCATCCTTCCCCCGCGCACAGGACCTGCAAGAAAGAAGTTATACTCACCGCCGCTGGATCGATGGACGGGTAAGTTCCTCTTCTCTTCTTTCTTCCTGCTGGGCACCATCAGGGACCTCTTCAGCCCCTCCAGGGGCACAGCGCTGCCGGATATCTTCGCCCTCTTCACGGGCACCGGCTCTGACATCTTCTGTCCCTCCAGGGACACATCGCTGGCGGGGGTCTCCACCAGAGACATCCCCACATTTCCGCCGCCTTTTTCCATTGTGGTCCCCACAATCGACGTCCTCTCCTCTACGTCTACCTCCAAGGGTCGCTTACCGGCATCCCTGACTTGCGTCCACCGGGTCCTTCGCGGTAAAGCCCTCTCGCGCAGGATCCACACCATCCTGGCAACTTCCTCGCCCGAAGTCGGTATCCAGGGAGTCTCTTCCTCGGCGCATGCCGGAACCTCCCATCCGTCCGATACCTCCTCGGTTGTGCGGGAAGCTTCTTCAGAAGGTGGCAACATCCACCACTCTCCAGCTGCGCTCTCTAAAATACAGTCTTCGTCAGGCAGTACTTCTTCAGCAGCTCTCTCTTCCGGGGTACTGATGGCTTCCATCCCCTCAGGTACCACCGGGCAGACATCTTCACATGTCTCCGGACACAACGTTGCCCCGTGGAGGGTCTGCTCAGTTCTCCCTTCGTCTTCAGGGACCAACTCTTCCACAGCCACGGACAAGTCGTCTGACGTATCCGACGTCTCCAATACCCCGGCTCCAGCATCCGGCTGTCGTGGGTATTCTTGTCGCGAATCTTGCTTGGACGGGACGATCACCTGCGATCCGACAGTCAGCAGGCTCTGCCGATCCTTCCCTCCAGATTCCGACTTCTCTTGAGACCATGGATGGAAGGCTTCCTCGTCCTTCCACTCGAAGACTTCTACGTCTTCCCATTCATCGGAGACTTCTTCGTCCTCCCATTCACCAAAGAGCTCCTCGGCAACTGGGCACTGGTATGCGAAGTGTCCAGGCAACCCACACTTCCAGCACAGCATTTCTTCCACCGGTTGCCGTTTAGTACCTTTGTTCTTCTTCTTCCTTGTCTCGCAACGTTCCAGGATTTGCTTCGTGAACGCTGCCACTTCGTCACGAGAGATGACACAGCTGTATCCCTCGTACAGCGGAATGATCCCCCGATGAGCCATCGTTGATCCTGCCGACTACGCCAAAATGTAACGCCCCCTGCGGGGAAAGACAGGGACAGACGCAACACAAAAGAACTCACCTTGAAAACGATGGTCACCTCCAGTCCGCTTCCGATTTCCCAGCTGCGATCCAATCCCAGCAGATCCGCAGCCGCAGTCACCTCTAATCACGTCCCTCTAAGATAGAGACAGAGATTACGGCCGTGCCTACCAGGTAAGGGCTGTCCGAGACTACGGCAAAGCACAAGGACACGGTCAGTCCAAGCTCCTTGCCGCCTCCTCACTTTATTCTTGCCAAGACGTGGGGGACTACAGGCACTGAAGGCCAAGACTAATCCGAGGACTAATCCCGCCTCAAGTACCTCACACACCTGCCGGTGAGGGCCTAACCGAAAGAGGGAATCGAGCGTGATACTCACCGGGACACTCCCACTTCCGATCCGGCTCTCCTGCACCTTCCCGACTCCTGCGGATGACAAGAACACACAGCCTCCCTCTACTCTCTCCGTGAGACTAAGATGGCACCCACAAAACTGGACTGACTACAACAGCGACCCGACCCTACCAACGTTCTAATGGTCGGCAACGCAACTAAGTCAAACACTATGACTAAGTGTGGTGCACTAACGGAACTGCTCACTTACACACTACGGGGAACACCAGCCGGTGTTCACAGCCTAAACCGGAGGGCGGTTCCTAACCCCCTCACCCAGGTCGTACCAAGAAGCTGCCTCCTTGCTATGGAGTCACACACAGGCCCCAAGTACGGGTTCTTTAAGCCCGGCTGAGGCTCAGTAGAACAGCACACTAACCCGCGGGCCGACTGCCGCACGGAACAGCCGATCGAACTGAACCGCCCGACTGCCTGTACTCGGGTATCTCACACGTGTCCCTACGTCCGGAACCACAGGTCCACCTGCACGGAACCGGCCTTGAGGACCCTTGATCAGAACCACGGCCGCCCCTGGAACTGCCTCAAGGTGTGCTGTACTGCCACCAACTCACTCAGCCACCCCCCTTGAGTACCAGTGTGACCCCGGGGACCTAAGGGACAGGAAAACTACGTGTGTTCTCCCCTGACTATGTGTATGCTGGTACTTACACTTGTCCCCCCACAGCACGGGTTAGTACAGGAAAACCACAGGAACAAGAGCCTACCTTTAATGGGGGCCTGACGTCTTGCCCCTGGACACAGTTATATAGCACAACCAAAATACTGTAATGTAAACTACACTCGCCACACAGACAGAATAAATACAGTCTACAGTACTTTGCACGCTACTTACCCGAACACACCGCTGCTAGCCAACCAGCAGGTTGCTACAGCACCACAGGAGCCTCCGCTCTACTGTACCTCCTGACCACATGTGCTCACCTCACACAGGACCGCGCCTACACTCACAAGGCTCTCACGCCTCTACCTCACACCACCAGGGCCTTATGCCCTACACACCATGGGTCTCTGCCCAGCTACACCCAGAGCCTTCTGCTCTGACTAATGGGCCTCAGCCCCCTCTCTAACTCAGGGCTCTGAGCCCACTCACTAGGGCCTTGTGCCCTACTACCTAGGGGTCCTAGCCCCTGCCTGAGGCCTGTGGCCTTCCTAACTAACCGAGGGCCTTGTGCCCTTAATAGCAGATGGGCTACCAGCCCCTAACCAGGCCCTCTGGCCTTCCTATGGCCTCTAGGCCACTAACTACCTAAGGGCCTTGTGCCCTTGTATACCTGGGGCTCAGAGTCCCCCCTCCCTAGCTAACAGGGGCTTGTCCCCTTTTATATCAATATACTAATGGCCTACTGGCCCACTACTTCGTTGGGGCCTTGTGCCCCTAATTCACGTGCCACGGGCCTTGTGCCCGACTGTGCCCACGGGCCTAGTGCCCGACGTTATTGTTGAGTCTACTTACCTGCTCTGCGCAGGATACTCAACTTGACACGCCGTCTTCTGTTTCTTTCTCCGGGTCTTCCAGACCCTCCAGCCGGCGGCGCCTCTTCTCCTCTTCGGCGCTGGGTCTCCAGTTGCAGCTGGGGCGGGGGCGCTCTCAGCCCTGACAAGGGCTCCCCGCCGACGATCTCCGCTCCGGCGGCTTGCTTGAAGTCTTCTGGCGGCAGGGTAGCTCACGGCCCTTACAAGGGCCCCCTGCCGCCGCTGCTGCTGCCTCAGTTGCTGGACGTCTGGACGAGACGTCCTCTCTCTTCCCCGCCGACGGACTTCTGCCAAAATGGCGCCACCCGGCGACTTATATAGTCGCCGGCGTGACGTCATTAGCCGGCGCGAGCACTGATTGGCTCGCGTCGGCGCCAATCTTTTGAATGGCCGGGCGCGAGCCGCGATTGGCTCGCGCATCCGGCCGCTGATTGGCCAGCGGGGAAAGATGAGCCCTGATTGGCTCATCCTTCCCCCGCGCACAGGACCTGCAAGAAAGAAGTTATACTCACCGCCGCTGGATCGATGGACGGGTAAGTTCCTCTTCTCTTCTTTCTTCCTGCTGGGCACCATCAGGGACCTCTTCAGCCCCTCCAGGGGCACAGCGCTGCCGGATATCTTCGCCCTCTTCACGGGCACCGGCTCTGACATCTTCTGTCCCTCCAGGGACACATCGCTGGCGGGGGTCTCCACCAGAGACATCCCCACAGGTACAATGCCACCTGCAAAGACCTTGGCATCCCAGTTTCAACAGTGCACAATGTTATTAAGAACTTTGCTGCTCAGGGAACTGTAAAGAACTTCCCTGGATGTGGGGGAAAAGGAAAATCGATGAGAGAAGTCTCCGAAAGCTGTTGCGAATTGTGGAAAAAAACGCCCATAACATCCAAAGAGCTGAAAGCTGATCTGGAACAGTCTGGAGTGATGGCTTCAACGTGTACTATACATTGTGCACTAAACCCAGAAGGGCTTTATGTGCAAAGGTCAAGGATGACCCCACTGCTGAAAAATAAAGACATAAAAATGAACGGCTGATCTTTGCCAAAACTTACCCAGACAAACCACAATACTTCTGGGCAAATGTTCTATGGACAAAGGAAACCAAAATATAGCTCTGACTAGCGACAAATAAAAGTTAAACGTATTTATTGTGGGACTGTCTGTAGTGATGGAATCGTGGTTTTACCAATGAATTTTGGAGTGTAGTATGCTACCCAGTGTAAGAAATCTAGGTTAGGATCAAATGACATGGGTCCTCTAGCGCACTGATGACCCAAAACACACATCTAAAAGCACAAAAGCATTGTTAAAAAGGAAAAACTGGACTGTTTTAAACTGCCCAGCAATGAGTCCTGATCTCAATCCAATTGAAAATATTGGGAGAGAGATTAAATCTGCTTTTGGGAAATGGAATCCTGCAAACATTCAAGAACTTCAACAAATTGCAATGGAAGAGTGGGAGAAGCTACCAGCAAAGAGGTGTAAGAAGCTTTTAGATGACTTCAACAAAAATTTGGATGCAATCATTGATGCCAAAGGGTGTGCAGCCAAATACTAAAGAAGGGTGCCTGTACTACCAAGTTTTTTGGGTTCATGACTTTGTACATCCTATTAAAATATTCTGATGATACGAACTTGTTACAATTCCATTTATTTCTGAAGATATTGTACAGGTTATACAAAAAAAATCATGGATGCCAGTAATGTTGACCATAACTGTAGACATAATATTTAAGTTTTATTATACCTACCTTTTCTATACTGAAAAAAATGTGTGAATTCAATGTTAAACTGTATGCAATAGTATAAAAGTCGAGGGAATTATGACTCAACTCACTCCTTTATCAATGCTACCGCTTGTTCTTGAAATTTTACAGGTGTATCTGGAGTTCTGATATCCATCATTTTCCGCCAATCAATTGCTTTAGCCAACTGTTGTATAGCAACGTTGATCAGATTTTACAGTTTGTAATTTAATGGTAAATGTGGGTCATAATTGCTGCTGACTGTATTTTCATTAAAGATTTCAATTCACAATTGGTTCTACAATTGCGCTTTAATTTTGGCCCCTAGTACCAGCTTTCGTTTTTCCCCAGTTAATGGTCTCAGAATTCAGGGTCAGTTGATCTCTCTGGGTGAATTTGCTTGGACTTTTTTTATAAAATTGCCTCTCCAGTGGAACTCTCAGTAAGTTTATAGATGGTCTGTTGAAAGACCTTTCATCAACCATATTTCTTCTTTCCATCCTTCATCAGTAGGGAACTTGTTGCTGCAATTTTGGAATACGTACATCCCTAAATGACTACGTGTAATCCTCTCTGATTGTATCAATTTACTAAAATTCCTGAGTGTTCCTTTTTTCCTTCCTATTTCTTTCAAATCTATTAGTTAAAAATGACAGGCAGTTAGAATACAAATGATATTGCACACATTGACATATATCCACAAAACATTTATAAGCTTAAAAAGTGCTGAGTAATATTTAAGCACATGAAGCCAAGATATGATGTGGACCGCCCAAGCAGACAGATGTCTGGGGTTCTATCTGTCTGTGTGTTTTTGTTTAAATTTGGGAAAAATGCCGGTAATGGTTGAATAAAGTATATGAAGAAGGTGGTGGTAATGGAAATGGAAGTGTTTGTAGCTAGGAGGCCAGGCAAACTATTTGTCTGTTTGTTTAAGAACCTCTTGGGTAGGGGAAGTAAATGGTACCAAGTGCTCCAAGTTTTGAGGTAGGAACCCTGTCATTAAGAAGGGTGGGTATGTACTCCATTGCAGATACAAACTATATTTCATAGACAGAGGGGCTTGTTCTTTCCATTCCCTAAATGTTACCGTATTGCTAATCTAAATGTTTGTTGAGTGCTGTGATTGGTCTGTTAATGAGTAGTATTGATGGGTCAGCTGGTACCTGGCTGTCTATTACTTTAATTTAGGGCCATGTGCCAAAATTGAGCTAGTAAAGAATATCCCTACCTGATGTGCATAAAGGTCCCAATGTTTCCACAATTAATATAAAAGTTCAAAAATCTGGGGATTCATCATATGCAGTCTAGTTGGTATCAGGTACCATCTGGTGTAAAGTTTATATGCATTTTCTTTTATCTCTACATTGATTGTGACTTTTCTAATGGACTAAACTTCTAGGGGTAAATGTATCAAGCTGAGAGTTTCTGGCGGGTTTGATAAAGTGGAGATGTTGCCTATAGCAACAAGGCAGATTCTAGCTGTCATTTTGTAGAGTGTACTAAATAAATGATAACTAGGGGCCTGATTCATTAAGGATCTTAACTTGAGAAATTTCTTATTTCAGTCTCCTGGACAAAACCATGTTACAATACAAGGGGTGCAAATTAGTATTCTGTTTTGCACATAAGTTAAATACTGACTGTTTTTTCATGTAGCACGCAAATACTTGATAGCTAATTTGCACCCCTTGCATTGTAACATGGTTTTGTCCAGGAGACTGAAATAAGAAGTTTCTCAAGTTGAGATCCTTAATGAATCAGGCCCTAGAATCTGATTGGTTGCTCAAAGCAAAATCTCCACTTTTCAAACCCATCAAAAACTCTAAGCTTAATACATTTACCCCCTAGTGTGGTATTCAGTTTTCATTCCCAGAAGGCTTCATGTGGTTTAGTTTATTGAAGTTCAGAGTATTAATACTGTGTTTTATAGTATAGAGATCCTTCCTTTGCAGTTTACTGAAAATGTACTGCTCAAACTGTGTTACATTTCTTATTTTAGATGATTTCAACTTCGTTTGAATAGAATTTTTCATCTTAGATTTGTAGATAGGGAGAGAGGAGCTAGTTGAGATCTCTAGGGAACATTGGGTGCCACCAGAGTCGGGTGAGAGATGAGGGTATTTTGATCATTTGAAGCACCAGTTTACTTAATCCCAAATTGATAGTGTGAACTTGATGGTCGAAATTTCATAGTCAAGTCTTTTGGAAGGCAGGGAAGAGTGTCCATTCAGTCCACTCTCAGAACAGCATTTTCAATTCCTACCCATTATTTCAACCCAAAGCTTGAATGTCAGGAAATGATATAGTGCATAGCTGAGTAGGTTGATTATACTTCCTGAATATTGGAAGGCCTAAACCACCAGAAGTTTCATTAATATTGCTCTGCGGATTTTGGGCGATTTACCTTCTCAGGTGAATTTGTGATTGTGATTGTAAGGATTTTAATTATTTGAGAGAAATTGTATTGGAATAGCTAACTGTAATCTTTAGTAATGGGGGTACCTAAATTTTGAATGGCTTTGGGTTCCCAGTGAAAGGCAAAGTTAATTTTTAACAATTTCCTTGTGTGAGGATGGAGATGAATCGTTAAGTCTTCTGCTTTGGAATTATTGATTTTGTATCTGGTAGTGTCCCATAGGTATCAAATTCTTGAAACAGAGAGGCATATTTTGGGGTATTTAGAGTTAGGAATACGTCATCTGTGAAATTTGATATTGGTGTGGCCTAATTTATATTCTCTAATACTTGGATTGGATCTAATCCTGGCTTCCAAAGGCATAGGGCAAAGATTAGAGATGAAAGTGGGCAGCTTTGCAAATTCCCACCTTAAATTTTACCAGACTCATTCCATTTGTGGTGACAGAAGAGGATGTATTGGAATATAATGCTTGTATTGAAGAGGGAAATTGGTCTATGGTTGCCACAGTTTAAGGAATCTTTATTTATTTATTTATTTTTTATTTAGGTAATTTCCAGATGAAAATATGCTCCACGCATTATTTTGTTGGAAAGTTGTACTTAGTTGGCGGTAGAGGGGTTGTACAAAGGTTTTATAATAGGTCATTGTGAATCAGTCTTGGCCAGGTGCTTTCAATGGTTTCTGAGACTTAAGGGTTGTTTTAGTTCCTGTGTAATATCTCTGTTATGTTTAATGAGACTTGATTGCTTCAACTGGGGGAACTTACATGAAGCTTAAGCAGCTCCAGGTCTGGGTGATCTTTTTTCACTCCATCCTTGGGAATACAGTACTCCCTGATAGGGACATTGGTTCTGTTGCTAGCTAGCAACTAGAACCTCTCTGCAGGAATGGTCTGATGGATGTCCACTGGCCAGTGTCTGAGGAAATAGGATTTGTGTTTCATGGTCATGTGAGACCCAGTATCAATAAATGCAGGCAAAACAACTCCTTCTCTGGTTATGTTTACCATGTAAGGTTGGTCTGGACCTGTTTAGATTTCTCGAGGAATCTGGTCTTTGATTTGCGGGAGATGGCATTTAAAGGTACTTGTCCCTTATGTAACACTGCTTCTCGAAATGACTTTTTCTCCCACAATGATGGCAGATAAGCTTCCCTTGATTGTCTTGCTTATCAGTGGATCTCCCCTTCCTTTATGGTGTACTCCTCACTGGCCTTTGTCATTGGACTGACTCCTGCCGGGGTTCTCCTATTACATGTATCAACTCCATTTTACTCACTTGGTTTTATCGCTTTCAACTTTTTCTCTAGTTCCTGTAACATTGAGGAATTACAGCTGTTTGATGAACCACTTTTAAGAACAGACAACGGCATCAACTTCTTTTCTTCGGTCTTCCACCAACTCTATGGTTTTTCTTTTGAATTTGTCAAAATTATGTTGTGTATTCTGCATTCACGAAAGTTTCACTGCATTTTAATCAACAACTTGTCAACATCTTCATTGTCCTCAGTTTCCACTCTAATTGCTGTCAGCTGCTTGTAGTGCTAAGGCAAATTCTCTTAAGTCGTCTTACTGTAGTTGTTTTCCGTGAATAGAATTTCATTTTTGCCTCATTTAGTTGGTCTTTTAGATGTCCCTCTAAGCTGCTTGAAAATACTCAGCTGTTGCTTTGGATTCTGCCAACCAGCTGGTTACGTCTTTAAATGATGCGCCTCCTAACTTAACAATCAGCATCACCACTCTCTGATTGAATAAATTTGCTCTTCTAGACCAGTGCATCTAGTTTCTTACTCTGCTGATCATGTTGTTGACAGGTCCCTGCTCACTTTAGCCTCTGCACTGTGGTACTCTCTTTTGAGGTCTACAGAGATGACAACTCTTCGTTCCTGGATTAGATGGGGAGTGCGTATTTGAGCATATAAACTGTTATTTGCCAAAACATTGTCAGGAATTATGCAGCAGCCTGCAAATGTCCATGAAAGTCACATAACAGACATTCTTTTAAGCCAGAACATTTATTAATAAAATTACAATATGAACACATAACAGTATCAACATAATGGAATTTACAATGAAAAGTTTGATATTTTCTTGTTACATATTGTGGTGATAAACAATTACTTATCATGGGGAGTTACCATTATTTTATCATAGGAGGTGTTTCTCATTTTAGCCGAGTATGTGAAAAACTTCTCACCACTTTCTAAGGTGTGAACTGTTTTGGAGAATATATTACCAATACAATCATGACAACATGCAGTAACTTCACAGGTTTTAGCAATCAGACTGGACTTTTCACTTCCACCTATACTTTTGTAGGGGAAAAGATCTTAGTCATGAGTGTGATGCTTTTCATATGCGAATAATTGAGAAAACATGAACAATATGTGACTTGAATTGTGCAAAATTGCACTTTCATGGGTGAATTATTTGTACCTCGTTCTCCAGAGTTCATTTTCTAGAACCCAATAATAGCAAATATTCTGGTTATAATAGGCAGATTATCAGGACCAATAAAAAAAGACAAATTCACAGCTTATAATGATAGTGTGAGGTGGGCATGATTGGATCATGACGACCCCTCTAACAATTAAGACCCTGGTCCAGTAAAATATTCTATTAAAGAACTCTTTAAAGGAAACCTTGATTTCATTATTTTCACTATGTATTGGTCTAATGTAAATACTATGTATAAGAATTATCTTGTTATAGGACGTTTGTTTCTTATTAGTTGTGATCCTGTCACTAATAATACCATAAGGCATGGCCTAGTGAGAAGGTATCTCTGTTATGTCATTGGGAATGTAGTATTGTCATGTCTGGAAAGGACAGAAGATGTGACAGAGAGCAGGTAAAGAGGAGACCGACATAACCCACTAACTGTGCTCAAGTTCTGCTCAGAGAAATAACTTAAAGCTACTTCCAGCAAAATAAATTCCCCAGTGCTGGGCACAGTTATAGAATCCTGAACCTTGAAGTTGATAAGCATAAAAATAGGACAACTAAGCCACTGTAGGCTTCTCTCTTCCTGGCTGCTATCCTTCATCCTATACATCTTGTCCTTTGGCGCTGGTTACTTTTCTGTGCTAATGGATGATTGTGGCATTAAGATCCATGTTTCAGACCAAGAGCAAAATTATTGGGTATTACTGTTTGATGTCCCACCTCCTATCTATGTGATAGGACATAGAACATGACTTTTTAGCTCTTATTTGGGTACTATAGAAAATTCACTTTTTCTTGGCTGCCACAACAGAACCTACAACTTAAGGTAACTCCCCCCTACTGAGAGACTATGTCAGTCACTAAAACAGGTCTTTATCTGGGTTGAGAACTGTTTGGTTTATCTCTTCAGAATGAGAACAGGCTCAAACCTCGGACATCCAATTTGTCCTTGAAATAACTACTTCCAACATAAGGACCAACACAAAGAAATACTTTTATCATGTTGTTTTACACTGCATTGTTGTTCAAACTAATGTCCCTGTAATAAGACTGTCAGTCCTCTCAATATTCACAGTGTTTCCAGATACATATAATATGTCTTAGCTCAGCTTTGTAAGATGAATGCTGAGTGTGCACATTCCCTGGTCAACAAACTGTGACAACTGTGCAGGTAATTGAGTGTGGGGAACACTCAATATCCTGCACAGCAGAAGGATTTAGGTCCACTCATGAGGCTCTACCAGTTCTGGCCAGGGACCAGTGCTTCTTATAGAGTAACTCCATGTACTATGTTTCAGATTTAGTCTATACTTCTGGATGTTGTTGGGTGCTGTATCTGCCTGGCATTCTGTTTAATCCAACTGGTTTCCTAGGTATGTTAGACCATACCCCGTTCTGATTAACAACTGAGACCTCTGGGGGTAGATTAGTATCGATAACTACACCTCATATTGGGGGAAAGGGGGCTGCAATAGTGAAGAGAAGATTAGTCTGGAAAACTGCTGTGTATCGACAGGCAGTGTGTCCAGATGTGACAGTTATACCCTGTACCTAACTTGTTGCTGGATACAGTCTATAGAGTGTATCTAACATTACCTCCAATGTAAACATTTTCTCTTCAGAAAAAAAAGTAATTTCAAGCATTTAATTTGTTTGAACCATTAATAAAATAGTTGTGAGTTGTCTCATTGAAAATCTATTAGCCCAAAACTGGGAATCATGCTGTAAACCAAACCACATTTGTGTTGTCTCATCTCATACCTAATGCTTGGACACCAGTTCCGTTTCAGATTAAGACATAAATTAGATGTGTCACTTGTCCAGTCCGTCTGCTCAGGAAAACTCGGGTCACATAACCTCAGAAGTTCTCGAGGTGCAGATTGGGTGGAACGGGAGGAAGTTTCCGGACTTTGCTGTTTATAAGACTGGACTGAGAAATGTATTATTTAAACAATGTCCAGAAAAATTCAAAATAACCAAAATTTCTTTTTAAAATATCACAAACTCATATTTTATGGTGTAATCAAATGTAAATATTGACGTACAAAAATGATGCAATTGGCAGTGTTATTTTAATGGAGTTACTAGACGGCAATTCTAGAAAACAAATCTTTGATCTCCCCCTTTAAATACCCACCTCCTCCCTGTGAGACTGATGGTAGATCTGCGTCTCTCATTGACTATGGTCTGGCTGAATGCCCGGGGACAACAGCTGTATCTCACATCTCAATACAGGCACGCGAATGCGGTTTGGCTTGTTCACAGTGAAACTGGCCCGTGCCCCCCTATGATTACTGATCACAGGCAGATGTCACAAAATCTGAGGCTCCTAATCCCTGTTCATGTCAACATGAGTGTCTGCCAATGTGTCAGAGGATAAAGGCAGATCTCTAATACGGGTCAGAGGACAGACACTCCAGTCTGCATCACAGATTGCCAAGGGTTGCCCAGTGACTCAGAAGTCTTGTATTAAAACTTTGCCTGGAAACTACAGTGCTGTGGCCCGTCATGTACATACAGGTTTATTGATCAATGAGCAAAAACCCTGATACTATTCCCCGGGTTTCGTCTATTTTACAAGCATCTTGGAGGCACTTCTACTGTCACAATGCTTGTTCCTTTATCTCCATCTCTATAGTTTTATAATGTATTTATTTGTTTATTTTCATTAGTGGAACTGAAAACCCCAGTCTGGTGTCTCAGATTCACTGCGCATGCGCGAGCCAGATAGCCAGTCCACTTATCTCCTAAGACAGGCCCGGTAAAACGGTAAGCTTACCCCTACTGCACCAGGCCAGTCAAAAATATTTAGCCTCATGCCCTTGTGATGCCACTAGTTCCTATTGTATGGATAGGCTGCATTCTCAGTGATGTCACCGGTTCCTAGTGACTGGATAGGCTGCATTCTCAGTGATGTCACTGGTTCCTATTGTATGGATAGGCTGCATTCTCAGTGATGTCACCGGTTCCTAGTGACTGGATAGGCTGCATTCTCAGTGATGTCACTGGTTCCTATTGTATGGATAGGCTGCATTCTCAGTGATGTCACTGGTTCCTAGTGACTGGATAGGCTGCAATCTCAGTGATGTCACTGGTTCCTAGTGACTGGATAGGCTGCATTCTCAGTGATGTCACTGGTTCCTAGTGACTGGATAGGCTGCACTCTCAGTGATGTCACTGGTTCCTAGTGACTGGATAGGCTGCATTCTCAATGATGTCACTGGTTCCTAGTGACTGGATAGGCTGCACTCTCAGTGATGTCACTGGTTCCTAGTGACTGGATAGGCTGCATTCTTAGTGATGTCACTGGTTCTGTTTGCATTGATAGGCTACTTTCCCATTAACATTTGTTCAGTCCAAAAAACATCTTATTTTGCTGTGTAGGAGACAGGTGCACTTTAAGCCAATAAATCCTATCTCACACAGGACTATAATAATGTGCACTTTACCATCCACAGTCCAAGTTTAACTCTCTCTAAGTTTTTTAAATAATATTCGCAGTAAATAATTTATTACAATTTTAGATTGAGAAGAAAAGATTCCACAAAGATTTTACAATTTTTTTTGTTTAGAGTTATTACCTCCTCCTATTCCTTCAAATAATTCGGTAAAAGTGCCTTTTCTGGAAGGTAAACGTCTCTGCTGCCGGCATTAACTTCAGTTTTCATTCAGCAAGTTTGTGTAAATAAACACAATGGCAGCAGATGGACACTTGTTTTGGGTTTACTGTATATGGTAATGCAGAATACAACCATATATCCATAGGGAAAGCTTATAGCAGCCTGCACACCGGCATCTGAGCCCTGGTACAATAAATAATGTGCAGTCATATACAAGAGCAACCTTGCTGCCTCTGACAGGACGACAGTGATATCTGCGGTCTTCATGGCCAATCAAAAGACTTTATACTTAGGACAATGCACCCCCTCCCAACAGTTATGCAGGCAAAATAGGGACAAAATAAGCCCCGATCCAGACAATCCATATACCCAAGTTACACCACCCCCAATCTACCCAGCCACTCCCAACTCCCCATTATCCTCACCTCTTTCAAAGTCTGCCACTCCAGATTTCCCTGCTGAAATCGGGGATTTGTGAACTATTGACTTCAACACTTCACAACAATACAGTGACAGATCATGTTCTATAATACAGGAGTTTTCCTAATGAGGTGATGACATTACAATTCACTGACTACACAGGTATTATTTACAGGTGTTCATACATACAGAGCCGGATCATCCATTAGGTAATGCAGGCTCCCACCTAGAGCCCTTTGTGCACTGAGGGGCCTAGATTACCCTGACCCTTTATCATGTTTTGTTTTTAGTTATATTTACAGAGGGACCTGTATTCTTTTTCTTCCTTCCCTCAGTTTGGCAGAAAGAAAAACTGGCCGGGGAAATCTGGCGGCTCGTTCCTTCCTCTAATAACTCCTCAGGGGCAGGAGGTGGAACCACCATGCGGCTAATTACACCAGAGCTGGCCCTATGGCGCTGAAGCTGTCTGTGCTATGAATGGTGGATCAGCAACTTGCTGCTGCTAAACTACCAATCACAGCAGAGCAGCCTTTGAAGAGATAGTGCAGAGCGACAGAGGGAAACGGGAAGTTGCAGCATTGTGGTGGCTGCTGGCACTCGCTCCAGACTCCATCACAAATATAAGGTTAGTAAAGATAAGTAACTAGAGTGATATGGTAGAAAGGTGCAGGGTACTACCAAGGTAAAAGTAGGGATGAGCAAAGAAGAGTTTTGGTGTTTCCACAACCAATTTCTTGCCTCAGACCCCATGGGTCTTAGTCCAGCTCTATATATATATCACTTATGTTTTATATTATATAGATTTAATGTCTCCATTATTATTTAATTTAGACCAATACAGTAGCAATATGTTTTGTTTAGCTAATTAACTATTTTCTACTTTATTACAAAACAAGGTTCCCCATTGGATGAAGAAGGGGAATTACTGGTGCCAATATCTCTCCCACATTTATTCTCATGAATCTCATTGTTTTCTGTTTTTCAATAGTATATTCCAAACCACCTATATGTATGTTCCTGTTTCAAGAAGAGCTTATTTATCAACATATTATCTCTCCTTTGCTGTTCCCTGGCCTATGTCGGTGTCCTAGTGCAGAGGCAGACTGAGCAGGCGTTCCTGTAGGGGAAACAGAGAGACTGTCTCTGCTGTTTTAACTCTGAGCAGATAAATAGAAATGTGCTGTAATAGGAAAGTTTGTGGTAGTTCACAGAAAACATAGATCACGTCAATAGTGAAGGGGGTTTAGTAATTCTTACATTATATCGGGGATATGATTTCAATTATCGTTTACTGCTTAGAAGAATCCGGCTGCTCAAGGTTTATGTGGGAAATATGGGTAAGTGCCAAAAATCCCCCGGAGCTCCTGTACATACCAGGGAGAGGATGGGAGTGAAAACTATTCTGCCTTACAAGTCTTTGGTTTGGAATAAATAAAGGCGGATTAATCCATCGTTATCAACATCATCGATTATTGGTACAGAGCCACCAATACCGCAGAGTTATCTCTATTGGTCCTTCCCAGCATCTCACATTGGAAGCTGTGGAAACAAGAGTTTGATCAGAGGTTAATGGGGAAACTGGGATTATTCTGAAGAAATGCACGGGGCAGGGGGGGGGGGGGAACCGGGGGATGAATTATGCCGAGGGTCAATGATCAAATCAAGATTAAAGTCATTTTAAATTTTGTATGACTTTAAATACCACCTTTCAATAAATATAGAGACTATATAATGAAATGTGTGTCCAACATACACAGTACGAGGAATCACACTGAACTGTTCCAGGAAATGGAATCTGCTTAAAACTTGGAAATGTCGGACATTTGGAAATAATGTCGGTAACCAGCTATACTGTACGGTGCAATTCTACAATTAAACACTGTGGTACCAGACCTGTGTCCTGCCAACCTTTCTCCAATGGGAAGAGACCTTGTGTCCTTGGTCGTTAGGAATAGAACATCCGGTGTCACAGCACATGTGGGTCAGGATCAGCAGGAACCAGCAGGACCCCATCTGGGGTCTTTTTGTTTATAAAAAATACTAGTTTCATTTTCAGGAGCTGCAAAACTGACTTGTGGGTGACTAATGGGTCGGCAAATAGACATTTTTTGAAGGTGGGATGGTCTCCCCATCTTAACCACTCACAAAACCCTAAATCCCTTGTGATAAGAAGTGCATGTAAGACGGGACAGACTGATGAAACGTTGCTGCCTCTGATAACTAATCACATGTATGAATAATGCAGACAATAGTCCTGCGGGGTTCACATGGCAGAAAGGTCATCACCGTAGGGGTCAGAAGATCGATGTATGACCTGTTTGGTATGATTAGTTCTGCATCACATACAGAAATACTTTATATGCTAAAGTCAGAAAGCCCATCTCATACCGACATGTACAAGATGCTGGCACAAGGGAACCTGCGGGATCCAAAAATTCGGAGCAACTGATTTGTACAAGATGGACATATGGATAGGAGTAAATTCACTAATAAAAATTCAGGTCAGAGGCCCTTTATGTAACGTCCTTTATGGAAACTGAGAAGGAAATTGTTTCTGATAACACAGAACATTTCAATTAAAAGCAGTTATACTATGTATGTAGCAGAAAGTAAGAACAAACCTTCCTTTAATGCAATAAATCAACATGAAAAGTTTCTTCATCCAATTTCTTCAGAGCTTTAAATTCGCACACAAGGCCTGATCTGAAGTTGGATATAAGTCATAATATGACTGGCGTGAGATTTGTTGCCCTGTGCGTACGGACATAGTATACCCGTAGTCTGAGCGGACCGTGTCTTATACTTACATCCAGGCAGATCGGAGACGGTCACCTGTAAATTTAGCATTGTAACTATGTGGAGACATGGGCCAACCACGCCCCTTATGGATGCCTCATATTTTGACATGTATCTTTACACGTCCTCTAGGTTTGGCACAAGTTTCTGAGATGATTATAATGATTGCATCTTTGCGTCAGACTTATCTGTTCGCTAGATGTAAAATTGCGCGGATATTTAATTATGTACAACTCAAAAAACAACTGAGGAAACAGACATGTACAGAGGCATCATTGTTGCGTATGTCAGACACACAATTACATTTTATTATTATTATTATTATTAATTTTTATTTATAGGGCGCCACTAGGTGTCCTTTGCGCCGTACAGGGACAAACGAAATTACAATATGAAGTGAGACAGCACGATACAGTAAACAATAAGCACAGTAACTTAGTGAGCTCAAGGCACAGCTAGAGACGCGGGGGAGGGGAGAGGGGAAGGTCCGCCAACAGCGGAGCCCAAGAGGGAGGGCACAGATGACAGGGAGACCCCCAGAGGGGAGAGGAGGGAGCGAGAGGGTCAGGGAGAAGAGGGTCCTCGAGGAGGAAGGCTAGGTACCTGGAGAGCTGAGTTAAAAGTGGTGAAGACAGGAGGAGATATGACCCTGCTCAAAGGAGCATACGATCTAAGGGACAGACAGAGAGACACGTGGGAGAGAGGTAGAGAAGGTGGAATGGAGGATAAGGATAAGGGAAGGGGAATGAAGGGGAAGAGGCAGAAGAAACGGTAGGAAGTTAAGTTGGAGACAGGAAGGCTTTGAGAAAAAGGTGGGTTTTTAAAGCCCGTTTGAAAATGGACAGATTAGGAGAAGTTCTGATGGAGGGAGGGAGCTTGTTCCAGTGGAGGGGAGCAATGACTGTATCTGGATGAATGAACCATATTATTATCATTATCATTATTTAGCGCCAACCAGGGCCAGATTAAGGGTCCACATGGACCTGGGGCTAAAAAAATATAAAGGTCCTATTGTCCTATTGTGAGAAGTTCCAGCTGGTGGTGGGGCCAGTGATGTGTGGGTGTGGTCAGCAACATGGATATATATACATTCACTGTCCACTTAGGATACCTGAAAATATCTAATCAGCCAATCATGTGGCAGAAACGCAATGCATAAAAGCATGCAGACATGGTCAAAAATTGCAATTGTTGTTCAGACCAAACACCAGAATAGAGAAGAAATGTGATCTAAGTGACTTTTAATGTAGAATGATTGTTGGTGCCATGTTGGTTGTTTCAGTACCGCAGAAACTGCTGCTCTCTCGTGATTTTTATACACAACCGGCTCTAGAGTTTACAGAGAATGATGCTCAGAGCCAAAAACATCCAGTGAGCAGCAGGTCTGTGGGTGGAAACACCTTGTTAACGAGACGTCAGAAGAGAATGGCCGGCCTAGTTCCAGCTGACAGAAGAGCGACAGTAACTCCATTAACCATGGGTGGTCTGCAGAAGAGCATCTCTGAATGCACAGCACATCCAACCTTGAAGTGGATGTGTTACAGCAGCAGAAGACCATACAGTACCCTTGTGACCACCACACAATACACAGCACCTTTGTCATCGCCACACAATACAGAGGGCAACCTTGGGCATAATCTCCCTAAAAAAGTTGGTAATTTTGTTGTAAGAAAAGGAACTGAACCCTATGTTAAAACACATGGGCCATTCACACATGTATATTATATTTTCACATATCCCCTGTTGGGCCTGTTGTCACATATCCCCTGTCATCACATATCCTTTGTTGTCACATATCCCCTGTTGTCACATATCCCTTGTTGTCACATATCCTTTCTTGTCACGTATCCCTTGTTGTCACATATCCTTTGTTGTCACATATCCCCTGTTGTCACATATCCTTTGTTGTCACATATCCCCTGTTGTCACATATCCCTTGTTGTCACATATCCTTTGTTGTCACATATCCCTTGTTGTCACATATCCTTTGTTGTCACATATCCCCTGTTGTCACATATCCCTTGTTGTCACATATCCCCTGTTGGGCCTGTTGTCACATATCCCCTGTTGTCACATATCCTTTGTTGTCACATATCCCCTGTTGTCACATATCCCCTGTTGTCACATATCCCCTGTTGTCACATATCTCCTGTTGTCACATATCCCTTGTCACATATCCCCTGTTGTCACATATCTCCTGTTGTCACATATCCTTTGTTGTCACATATCCCCTGTTGGGCCTGTTGTCACATATCCCCTGTTGTCACATATCTCCTGTTGTCACATATCCTTTGTTGTCACATATCCCCTGTTGGGCCTGTTGTCACATATCCCCTGTTGTCACATATCCCCTGTTGTCACATATCCTTTGTTGTCACATATCCCCTGTTGTCACATATCTCCTGTTGTCACATATCCTTTGTTGTCACATATCCTTTGTTGTCACATATCACCTGTTGGGCCTGTTGTCACATATCCCCTGTTGTCACATATACCCTGTTGTCACATATCCTTTGTTGTCACATATCCCTTGTTGTCACATATCCCCTGTTGTCACATATCCCTTGTTGTCACATATCCCCTGTTGTCACATATCCCTTGTTGTCACATGTCCCCTGTTGTCACATATCCCTTGTTGTCACATATCCCCTGTTGTCACATATACCCTGTTGTCACATATCCTTTGTTGTCACATATCCCCTGTTGTCACATATCCCCTGTTGTCACATATACCCTGTTGTCACATATCCTTTGTTGTCACATATCCCCTGTTGTCACATATCCCCTGTTGTCACATATACCCTGTTAAAAATTAATTGTTCCTACCTGTTGGGTGGAATGCCGCTGACCTCCGTCTGGGACTGGGTGGATGTTGGTGCAGCACTAGTCACGCAGCACGAGTAACACAGCCTCTCTAGGTGCAGCCCCCACCCCACTCAGCAACAGGCAGCCTTGCGATTGGCTGCCTGCTGCTCTCCAACTAAAGGACCACCCCCTGGTAACCAGGGAAGCCTCATCACCCATTGCCGGACCAGGTGCCCTAACAGAATTTTTTTTTTTTTTACTGATGGCTGGCCTGGGCGTATTTATGTGGAGAGGCCTGGCCCATCAGAGCTTACAATATGAGACGCACTCCTAAAACATAACTGGGTATTAACAAGCAGACAAAGGGGTATGAGTGCGCTGCTCGCAAGCTTACAATCTATAAGGAAATGGAGTTTGAAGCATGAGGTTTATTGCTTAGTGGGGTGACATGATCCAGTCAGGAGAATTTTGAATAATAAAGTGAACTGTGTAGAGTGTGGATATCAGGTAGAAATCAGTTGCCTTAGGGCACACTATCCAAGTTTTAAATATTTAAATAATTTCCCGTCAACAGCCTCAATTTCGCAAAATGGTGCCAGTTGTGGAGAAGTTGGGCGTGAGGACGTTTCTGCTGGAATACGATAATGGCACCTCGTTATGTGGATCAGTCCAGAAATCAGACTTTATTCTACAGTGAGAGATTATTGTATTGAGATAAGGTAATAATATACAGGGGTGGAGATGGAGCATGATTCCTGCCGTGCATGGATAATCCTACCCTGACGTTACTAATGGACCCGTTTTGCTGCTGCATTATAATTATTGTTATTATTATTAATATTTATTTATATGGCTCCAACATATTCCGCAGCACTTTACAATTGGGAACAACACAGTAATAATACAACACTGGGTAAGACAGACGGAGATGTTGCATATTGGTCCAGCCATAGGTGCTTAGTGGGCCATATGATCACACAGTAATGTTGGTCAGAGGGTTGTGTGAGTATAGAATGATAATAGATGTAAGTTTGAGTGCTATGTGTAGAGGTGGGGTAATCGGGTAAATTAGTCAATGAGGAGTTAAGAGGGTGGTTTCGGGAATTTGATAATCCCCCTGTAGAGACGAGCTTCCAGGGAACGCTGGAAGGTTCGAGACCGGGGAAAGTCTTGTTGGGCGAAGGAGGAAATTCCACAGAGTGTTTGCAGCCCAAAAAATATGTCTGTTGTCTTGGGGAAGAGAAGAACATTTCCAGATGTACTCTGAGAAATGTAATAAAACACTTCACACACACAATTGCCACCTGCAATAAAGACAAACCCCATGTACACAGCACTGTTTAAACTAATAATATCCTTTACAGCCCATATGAAAAGCAGAAACCCCCAAAATAACCCTAATATGACCTGTCCGCATGATGATACTGACCTCTGCAAAATGGTTATTGCTGGGAGTCTCCAGGAACTTAACTACCAGCAAATCACAATCATTTTCATGCACTTTCTGCTTTGGTGCAATTAGAATTTCTATCTCAGTGTCAAGGAAAAAGAATACAAGTAGAAAAACTATTAATGGGCATTTGTGTTACAGGATGGTGATACTAAACAAGGTACACAACTTTACAATGAGTTTTTCAATCATACACAACATTTATAATTTATGATACTGTACCCTGGCTGCAGAGCAGCTGATGCTCAGGATACATTCACAAATCACTTGTACAAGGTTTCATTAATACCTCAAGGATCAGGTGAATTGTGTTACAATAATTACCATCCAAAGACCAGGTACATTGGGCAAAAAAGATGCTAAGTCTTCTTCGTGTGTGCCAATCTCCCTACTTCTCAGTCTAGCTTAGTTCAGGGTCCTTATAACCACCCCTATGAAGCCATTCTGCATCTAGCTTTGTGGGTTCGTAAATACTAGAGATGCTCAGGCTCGGTTCCCCGACATCCGAACACACCCAAACCTAGCAGATCCGAGTACCGAGCTCCATTGCTAATAGGTCTGGCAGGCTTGGTCTTCTAAATCTGCAGTCACTTAATGTACAGTGTTATATAGGTAACACACAAAGAGGAGAGCTTCATTGCTCCATTGATAATTGTCATTGCCAAAATAGAAATACTAGGGCTGGCAGGCTTGGCGGAAATCTGCAGTCACATTCTACTGTGTCATATAGGTAACACACAATAAGGAGAGCTCCATTGCTCCATTGCTAATAGGTCTGGCAGGCTTGGTCTCCTAAATCTGCAGTCACATAAGTACAGTGTTATATAGGTTACACACAAAGAAGAGAGCTCCATTGCTCCATTGCTAATTGTCATTGCTGGCTGGCAGGCTTGGTCTTCTGAATTTGCAATCTTTGTTTGAAAGTGTATGAAAATAATATTGTGACCTGTGAGGTGGTCAAAATTGACTGCAAATTACTTATAATTTGTGTTTTTAAGGTTAATAATAATGTAGGGGGGAAAAAAAGCTAAATGATGTGATTCTAGCAAAAAAATAAAAATAGGGATTTTAGAAAAGAATAGGGATCCAAAACCAAAACACGGAAGGGTGGTTTTGCCAAAACCAAAACAAAAAAACAATGTTAATCCAGATCCAAAACCAAAACCAGAACACAGGGGTCAGTGAACATCTCTAGTAAATACACCTGAAAAATGTCTATGGTGGAAAGTGTGAAACATCACAACAAAGTCCATCCTACTAGCTACAAAGTCCATCCTACTAGCTACAAAGTCCATCCTACTAGCTACAAAGTCCATCCTACTAGCTAATCACCCCCTTTACTTAGTTATACCTTTTTGGTGTTCTCCTAAAATTTGCTCTCATCTTACTGGAAAGTGTAAAATGTGTCAAATTATAGTTATAGGAGAAGAACTGAACACCCCTGAGATGGTGGAAGTCCTGTGTCCCTTCTCACAGAGCCAGGAGCGCCTGTAATCCTCTCCACTTCTCCTTGTCACTTAAATAACATTGTCCCGCAAATTCAAATCTTATTTTAAGATATTTGTTCAAAAGTGGGAGCAATCATGCAGATCTGTACTCAGCGCGGAGTGTCCCCCATCTGTGCAACATCTCCCATCTGATGGTAAAGACTTTTACACCTGACCGCCGACTTGTGCAAAAAAAAAAACAGGTGTGATCGGTCATGCAGAACCCTGTGACATCATAAGAGGACGTCCAACTGCGTTTCGTCACTTTTGAATTTTGTAGACGACTCTTTTTGTCACTCTTAGCAACCAATCAGATTCTGCCACAGTTCTAGAGCAGTTTAGAATAATATAGGCAAGATTGGTTGTTATAGTTACAGCACCTGTACCTGAGCAGTCACATATGTCCCCTACTCTCTGCTCACTACACGTAAGGTCCACACATTCTCCTGCTGGGTCTTACTCCAGAGTTCTGTAAATTCATTTCAAATTCCACCAAACGTGACAAATGTTTCTTTTCTCTCACATCCCAAAATGACACAAATGCCTCTGTGTCTCTAGGCTTGGAGGTAATACTTACAGCACAATCCTCTGTGTCTCTAGGCTTGGAGGTAATACTTACAGCACAATCCTCTGTGTCTCTAGGCTTGGAAGTAATACTTACAGCACAATCCTCTGTGTCTCTAGGCTTGGAGGTAATACTTACAGCACAATCCTCTGTGTCTCTAGGCTTGGAGGTAATACTTACAGCACAATCCTCTGTGTCTCTAGGCTTGGAGGTAATACTTACAGCACAATCCTCTGTGTCTCTAGGCTTGGAGGTAATACTTACAGCACAATCCTCTGTGTCTCTAGGCTTGGAAGTAATACTTACAGCACAATCCTCTGTGTCTCTAGGCTTGGAGGTAATACTTACAGCACAATCCTCTGTGTCTCTAGGCTTGGAGGTAATACTTACAGCACAATCCTCTGTGTCTCTAGGCTTGGAGGTAATACTTACAGCACAATCCTCTGTGTCTCTAGGCTTGGAGGTAATACTTACAGCACAATCCTCTGTGTCTCTAGGCTTGGAGGTAATACTTACAGCACAATCCTCTGTGTCTCTAGGCTTGGAGGTAATACTTACAGCACAATCCTCTGTGTCTCTAGGCTTGGAGGTAATACTTACAGCACAATCCTCTGTGTCTCTAGGCTTGGAGGTAATACTTACAGCACAATCCTCTGTGTCTCTAGGCTTGGAGGTAATACTTACAGCACAATCCTCTGTGTCTCTAGGCTTGGAAGTAATACTTACAGCACAATCCTCTGTGTCTCTAGGCTTGGAGGTAATACTTACAGCACAATCCTCTGTGTCTCTAGGCTTGGAGGTAATACTTACAGCACAATCCTCTGTGTCTCTAGGCTTGGAGGTAATACTTACAGCACAATCCTCTGTGTCTCTAGGCTTGGAGGTAATACTTACAGCACAATCCTCTGTGTCTCTAGGCTTGGAGGTAATACTTACAGCACAATCCTCTGTGTCTCTAGGCTTGGAGGTAATACTTACAGCACAATCCTCTGTGTCTCTAGGCTTGGAAGTAATACTTACAGCACAATCCTCTGTGTCTCTAGGCTTGGAGGTAATACTTACAGCACAATCCTCTGTGTCTCTAGGCTTGGAGGTAATACTTACAGCACAATCCTCTGTGTCTCTAGGCTTGGAAGTAATACTTACAGCACAATCCTCTGTGTCTCTAGGCTTGGAGGTAATACTTACAGCACAATCCTCTGTGTCTCTAGGCTTGGAAGTAATACTTACAGCACAATCCTCTGTGTCTCTAGGCTTGGAGGTAATACTTACAGCACAATCCTCTGTGTCTCTAGGCTTGGAGGTAATACAGCACAATCCTCTGTGTCTCTAGGCTTGGAGGTAATACTTACAGCACAATCCTCTGTGTCTCTAGGCTTGGAGGTAATACTTACAGCACAATCCTCTGTGTCTCTAGGCTTGGAAGTAATACTTACAGCACAATCCTCTGTGTCTCTAGGCTTGGAGGTAATACTTACAGCACAATCCTCTGTGTCTCTAGGCTTGGAGGTAATACTTACAGCACAATCCTCTGTGTCTCTAGGCTTGGAGGTAATACAGCACAATCCTCTGTGTCTCTAGGCTTGGAGGTAATACTTACAGCACAATCCTCTGTGTCTCTAGGCTTGGAGGTAATACTTACAGCACAATCCTCTGTGTCTACTCACTGCATTCTTCTGCCCAGTTTAACATTGTGCTGCTGACGCACCTGTCACCTCTCCGTGTTCATCTCATATGACTGCCACTTCCTCATATTTTTGCTGCTTAGGTTTTTGGACGTTCTTCTTTCTGCACCGTGTGCCAGAGCTCCAGATTCTCACAGGTATTTCCGGAGAGTAGACACGTCTGACATATACACAGCAGTGGTGCAGACATAAATAATCTTCTAAGCTCATTATAGTCTAATATGTGGACAGCTCACCTCAGGCGGGGAATACTATAATCTTCCTGCAGAGTCACGGAGTAGTCGCCTTCTTGTCACCCGTCTCTTACCCTCCAGGATAATCCTGTGTCTGTGTAGTCATATTGTGGCACCGATGATGGAGTCAGTGTGTGTGGTGCTGCTGGTATAATGTGTGGGGGCCCTGCTAGTAGAGTCATTATGTCACGTGCTCTGGCACAGTGCTGACTCAGTGTTGGGATCATGGTTCCAACCTGGGTGAAGCTCTCCCCATGCTTCCTCCCATGCTACAAAGACATACATGTAGGCAGTGATGCTGAGAGGGAGGGGACCTGGGCCTGCCTGTGTAGTGGGAGGAGCCACTGACCTGGGTGACCACTCCCCATTTTGCGGCTATAGAAGAGGCACCAAGAAGTTGCTGTACGGGGTCATACATGGCGGCCCCACTGGTAGGTTAATGAACTTCTGATTAAATTAACCCTAGTGTGCGCGTCCATGTAGTAGGGAATATAAATTGTAAGCTCCACTGGGGCACAGACTGATGGGAATTATTAAATATTCACTCTACAGCGTTGCAGAAATAACTTAATCACTAATAAGTTTGCAGAGGCGCTGCTGGCAGAGGAAGTGATTCATCCTGGGACGTACGTCCATTTACGTAGCATATCTTGTGTGAAACTGCTCTGCGCAAGCTGAGAAATGGACCTTATGCAATGAACAGAATTGCACGCAAAGGACAGAACAGTATATCTACTGAAAGGGGGCAAGAAGGGGCAGCCTAATGTAGGCCAAGGAGAGTAAGGACATTTTCATGTAAACGTCACTGAGGCGTTTCACACTGGCTATAGGGCAGGTGCAGATACTCGATTCGATCACCACCCCTAGTTGGCTGCTTCTGATTGGCTGATTATGAATTCACCTCTGAATCTGATTGGTGCTTTCTTCATTGATCATATTGTAGGGTTCTATGGACATGTTTTTTTTACATTTGTTTTTTGCTACTTTCATTCATACGCGAGAAGGATCATTATATCTGCTGTATTATGTCCAGCCTAATAAGGAATGTCTTTTTCATTATAAAAAACAACTGTTAACAAACTTTGCTCGTACCTTCGGTCTGGGTGTATATAAGCCTGACATAAAACCTTGATAAAAATTCTTTATTCTACAATAAATAACACACATAATAGTGCAGTGCCTTCTTAAAAGCTAACATATTAGAGAAAGGTATAGTAACATTCAAAAATAAGTTATTTCTCTTTGATATTACAGATGCCAGTGGTCGCAGTGTCTGTGTGATAAACCAAACTTCCTACTCACGCGTTTCACTAGCAGACAGCCCGATTCATCAGGAAAGTCGCAAGTCAGGGACAACTTTGCTGGCACAGAAGTCACAATGATTTGGTACATAAATTTGACTCTGTATTGGGGTATTAGATAACAGTTATTATGTAACCAGCTTGTCACAGTAATACATATGCCATAATATTAAAACACAATCAAATAAAATGAGAAGGACGCAGATTACAGATCAGAAGAGACGTCAGCCCAGTCATTAAACTGTTCTGGTTCTCTTAATTATTATATATATAAGATACAGCAGTCCTAACAGAACAGTGCTCAGTCTTACACACTGCCAAACCATGAAAGAATGCTTTCTGTGGTAGCTGTCTGTACACAAAGAGAGCCTTGTAAATCTGCCACGTAAAAGAACGGCTGAATATATCATTATTAGAGCCTACAGTAGTTTCATCACACAGACTTAGACCTTTCAGTTACACATGTTCCCAGTTTAAGTTGGGTATGTCCTGGGGAGATATTAGCAAATACTGAACACCAGCCCTCTAACTAACTGCTGTAAATCATATCTCCGCTTTGTTTTAAAACTCTGCATTAATAGCACCATTGTATTAAAAATGTTGCAAAACAAATGTCTTTTCACCTGTAGGAACCTGTTTGTCAAAGCGCAAAATTGCTTTGCTGTAATGCCCCCATGCTTCCCTCTGTTTCGACTACTTAAGAACACTAAACTCCTCTTTCCCATGGGATTATTTTGATTTTTTTTTTATCAATTCTGACACTTGGGGGTAGATTTACTAAACTGCGGGTTTGAAAAAGTGAAGATGTTGCCTATAGCAACCAATCAGATTCTAGGGCCTGATTCATCAATGTACTCAAACGCATACGCATCTGTGTTTCATACTTTGAGTGATGCAAACCATTATATTTGCGTTGGAGTTTGAGATTGAGTTGACTTTGAGTGCCGTATCTGCTCTGTTTGCGCTGCGTATGTGGTGTTTTACGTAGCTCAAGTCCCGTTTAGCAGATGCGATTGCGTTTGCGTACCTTGATGAATCAGGCCCCTAGTTATCATTTATTTAGTACATTCTACAAAATGACATCTAGAATCTGATTGGTTGCTATAGGCAACATCTCCACTTTTTCAAACCTGCAGTTTAGTAAATATAGACTTTGAACTCCATAGAGAAAATAGAACTCGCCCATTCACCAGGAGAGATCATTTTTTCCGCACTATTCTGCACAATGTGTTAGAGTCATGGGTTTACAACTTTATATACTCTAACACAGGCTTAGATGTCTTTATATGCTCTAACATAGGCTTAGATGTCTTTATATGCTCTAACATAGACTTAGATGTCTATATGCTCTAACATTGGCTTAGATGTCTTTATATGCTCTAACATAGGCTTAGATGTATTTATATGCTCTAACATTGGCTTAGATGTCTTTATATGCTTTAACATAGGCTTAGATGTCTATCCCATCCATGTGGACATGTGCTATACCATAAAAAAAGTTAAAAAGTAGCATAAAATAAAAAGCAAAATGAACAAAATACAGATAAACAAATATTTATTCTAAGATATATTTTATTATGGCCCAAAACATCTAATAAACCTCCAATAAAGTACACATATTTGGAATACTTGTAATGTTAGAAGTTACAGAATAAGATATATTACAAGATATTTACTTAACTTCATCACCAAACAAAAGCCCAATCTGTCCCAAATAAACAATATAACATTCGTTTGGAGTAAAAACGAAAAAAGTATGTCAAATAAAAAGTTATCCCTGGTTAAACAAATGCAAAGTGAGGAGCAAATTTGGCACAGACCAGTGGAAGCAAAAGGGTTAATGGCAGTTTAATGTTTCTTTTTTGCAGAAAGACAACACAATTTAATTTGGATTTTTAGATGCACCATTATTTCCTCTGGGTCCACTACTTTTAATGAGCTATACAGTTTTTTAACAATCGGGTTTTTTTTTATTCCTTCCTTTGACATTATTTAATTTATATTTTTTTGAAATTACTTTTACGTCACTTTTTCAGCTTTAATTTATTTATTTTTAAGTTTGGCCAGTAGCATGATACCCTCCGTGGAATTACAATAATATTCCTTCTCGTGTATGAAGGGAAATAACAAAAAATTATTTTTTAAACACGGCCACTAATGTAATGTAACAAGCAGTTATCAGCTTCAGAGGTGAATCCACATTCTCCGGCTAGTGTTGGCGACCGTCATCATCATCAAGGTGTATTTACAGCAACCCTCAGACACCCACAAATTGATACAGCTTTAACAGGTGTATATACGTCTCTGTGCAGGTCTGGTCGTAATTATGTGAGCGCGACTATTATGTACTCGCCCTTCGTTAGAACACCCCGTCAGTCCTCCATCTCACCTCTCCAATCACAAGCAGGATTTTACACTGCACAAACGGGCGTACATCCAACTTAGCATCAGGCCCTGTATGTTTTACAGTTAGGACTTATTGGCGTCATGAAACATTTTTATAAAGGGCATGGAAACTGCTGTCCACATTTGCACTAAGTATACTTTAACGGTTCAATGTTTGCAATCTTGGTTTTTGCATTTTGATAAGTCGAACTTACTTTTGACATCAGTTACTTTTAAATTTATTATATTTTCGATGTCTCCTAAGTATAAATCGTTTATGCTTTCTTTGCCGCTGTACTTTAGTTGTCATTATGTTCAATTCCCCGCAACACATCTCACCAAACAAAGTTACTGTTTTGCTGCAGGACCAAATGTTTCCAAATCAATGATCCAAAGAGTATTTATGCAACATAAATAGAAAGCATAGTAACATAGTTATTAAAAAGGCCATTAAGTTCGGTCATTCTAATGACTCCATTGTGTTTACCTAGACAAAGACGTAAAAGTAATTATGTCACGCTGAAGTGGAGAAATTCCTTCCTGGCTCTATGTATGGGATGATATGGAAAGATATTCGGTGCTGGTATTACTGACATTTTAGTGGAATATATTCTCTTGTACTACTGGCTTTCCAACCTCACAGTGACCTCCTGCTGTGTCTTATCAAGTACAAGAGGAAGCAACAGAAGACCTTTCTGGAGATCTCAGTATTGCATCTATCACCAGAGGTAGAACTAGTTATTGCAGGGGGTGCCCAGATTTGAGGACAGCCCAGCAATGCCCGTTCATCCTCTACACTTTACCCTATGCTCTTCTAACCACAGTAAATTCCATTGTATCAGAAATACACAGTAGGGACCTATGTGGGGATTGGTGGATAATGCATCCCTGCCCTGCCAGAAACAATTTTGCTAGGTGGCAGAATGATTGCATGTCATGACCCGTGTGTATTAAAATGCTAATAGGGATATATGCCGAATTTTAATAACACATGGCAATGTCGTTGGTTGGTGCTTTTCATCAATCCTTTTCCAGTAACACCTCATTTGGTTGGCATCTGTGGCACAAATCTCACCTCATTAACAGTACCATTCTTTTCTAAAACTCCCAACAGTCAAAAAAAAATCAAACTTATAATAACTTCTGGAAGAAAACGTTGCACAGAAGCTTGCAATCTGATATGAAAAGACGTCTGAATGTAATTAGGAAAAAACTGTTTTGAGATGAGAAGGATTAGATGATTGCAGCTGTAAGTTATACAACGTCTAGATAAGTCATCAACATAATTATGTATAGAAGTAAATATATTACTGAGATCAAAAGACAATTGGAAGATATTGTAACCTATAATGAGTTGACACTTTTAATATTAGGAATTTGATCATCTTTTCAAGTAATCTGAAAATAATAACACTCTTAACAAACAGTTAAAATATAGATTCACTCACTACACTTTTCATTTATAGTTTACCTAAAATTCATAAAAGTATAACAAATCCACCTGGAAGACCCATGATTTCAGGTGCCAATACCTCTAATACCACTAATTTGTCATTATTTACAACTCCTAGTTATTAACACCTCTTCATACTTGAAAGATACAAATTATATTCTCTAGCAATTAAATAGTTTAATATGGCAAGATGACTACCACTTGGTAACAACTGATGTTACATCTTTATACACTATTATTGAACATAGAAATGGCTTGAAAGTTAGTAATTTGTTTCTCGATAAAACTGAATATATGAAGAAACTAAAGGAATTTCTTAAGGAAAGTATTATTTTCATCCTATAAAATAATTATATTTATTCTGATAGAGAATATTATATTCAAAAAACTGTCACAACCATGGGTACCAGGTTTGCCCCAAACTATACCAATCTATTCATGGTATTTTGGGAAGATATTATTTTTGTTGAAAGAATCCCATTTGAAGCAAACCTGGTATCCTGGTATAGGTATATTGACAATGTTCTTTTTATTTGTAAGGGAGACAAAGATTTACTTGACCAATTTTACATATATTTAAAGAACAATGATTGAAACTTAAAATTTACCTTCAATGAGAGTCAGAAGTTGGTTAACTTGATTTGAAAAAATATATATAAATAAAGATCAAATATAATCTAAGTGTTACAAAAAACAACTGATGTAAATAACTATATTTTGAAAAATAGTGAACATTACGAAAACTGGTTAAACCGTATACTATATAGCCAGTTACTTAGACTGAGAGGAAATTGTACAGAGCCAGAAGTTTTAGTTACTCAAATGGAGGAAATTAAATTGAATTTTAAGAAAAAAGGTTACCAAAAGAGCCATTTAAATTATACCAAATCAAAGGCTTTAAATATTGATAGACAAGATCTATTATATCCTGTTGCAAAAAAGTCTGATAAGGGTTCTATATTTGTGAAATATATTTAGAAACATAGAATTTGACGGCAGATAAGAACCACTTGGCCCATCTAGTCTGCCCATTGTTTTATTAACCTATGGTGACCTCAAACCTTATTTGATCTTTTAATCTTTATATGGATATCCTTATGTCTATCCCAAGCATGTTTAAACTGCTCTACTGTATTACCCTCTACCACCTCTGATGGGAGGCTATTCCACTTATCCACTACCCTTTATGTGAGGTAGTTTTTCCTCACATTTCCCCTGAACCTACTTCCCCCCAGTGTCAGTACATGTCCTCATGTTCTAATACTTCTCTTCCCCCCCAGTGTCAGTACATGTCCTCGTGTTCTAATACTTCTCTTCCCCCCAGTGTCAGTACATGTCCTCGTGTTCTAATACTTCTCTTCCCTCCAGTGTCAGTACATGTCCTCGTGTTCTAATACTTCTCTTCCCTCCAGTGTCAGTACATGTCCTCGTGTTCTAATACTTCTCTTCCCTCCAGTGTCAGTACATGTCCTCGTGGTCTAATACTTCTCTTCCCTCCAGTGTCAGTACATGTCCTCGTGGTCTAATACTTCTCTTCCCCCCCCAGTGTCAGTGCATGTCCTCGTGTTCTAATACTTCTCTTCCCCCCCCAGTGTCAGTGCATGTCCTCGTGTTCTAATACTTCTCTTCCCCCCAGTGTCAGTACATGTCCTCGTGTTCTAATACTTCTCTTCCCCCCAGTGTCAGTACATGTCCTCGTGTTCTAATACTTCTCTTCCCCCCAGTGTCAGTACATGTCCTCGTGTTCTAATACTTCTCTTCCTTTGTAGAATGTTTCCCTCCTGCACCTTGTATATAACCCTGGATATATATGAAATTTTCTATCATGTCTCCCCGTTCCCTTCTCTGCTCCAAACTATACATATTAAGATCTTTTAGTCTTTCCGGGTAAGTGTTGTACTGTAGACCATGCACCATTTTAGTTGCCCTTCTCTGTACAATCTATAGCTTGTCAAACCATTAAGAATACTAATAAAAATAATAAAACTCAAGAATTTACTGTTCATAATTAAGTATACAAAATTAACTGTAACTCGAAAAACATTATATATTTGTGAAAATGTGGTATTTTCTATGTAGAAAAGAAAAACATATTTCTGAGCATATTTTAAATATACAGAAGGAAAGAGAGACACAGTCTAATTTTAAAGAGAAGCACAATTGTTCAGAAAAATAATTAGTACATTTTTGGGGTATTGATTCAGTACAGAGTAATTTGAAATATAGAAACATTGATAATCAGCTAGCTAGAACGGAGATGTCCTGGATATACAAATGTATCTATTTCATTCTGCATGGCCTCATTAAAGATTTTGAAATGAAATGTTTTCTAACTTGATGGTAAATTTACTATTTTTTGAATATATGAAATTTGGGTCTATGACAGCTATACTGAAAACTGACTAAATATTTTTTTGAGTTATTTCAGATTTTTAATTCAACATTGATCATAAAAGGAAGATATCAAAGAACCATATAAGAACTTTTATTGGAGCCCTTTAACTTTTGAAAAATGGATACATGATGAGTACTGTGATTGGCTGTAAACATCATTGAGCCTTATAATTATCATTATTGTATTTCGGTCGCAATCTATTGTTAATTTTGATATATATATATATATATATATATATACATATATATAAAAAGACAGTTGTCAGTGCTTATCCTTTATACTGCAGATCTGTGTGTGTCTAGCAAAATGAAAACATGAGGTATTAGTTCATATTTTGATCAAAAGATTTAAGCCTGCATCCCAACGTCAAGGGCATCTCATTATATGCAGGCCCTACACTGACCTATATGCTTTAAACACCATTAAAATACAGCTAAAATCAGATGTACTCACCTCCCAGGTATAGGGGTTTACATCTAGCAAGGGCTGGCTTGTGAGCCCCACCCAAATGTGCCTTAAATAGGCTTGATGGACAGCTGCTATGGCAAAATATATATATATGGATTATAATGACTACTATTGTATTTTGGTACTGGGAATCATGTTTATATTTGGTATGTATCTTATTATTCAAATTTTGTTAAAATAATATTTTATGAATTTTTTTAATTTTTGTTAATTACTCTATAATATTACCATATACTTCTATCTTGGAACGCAGATCAGAAAAATGGAAGTAACCTATAGTTCACTTCCGGTCTGATCCTATTGCGATTTGGAAAGCAAACAAACATAGAAATAACATTAGCAGAGGCGATAATCTGATCGTATTTGCATTACTAAGGTAATTACAAAAATTATTTTGGTTAACCGGGATGTTTTAGAACCACCCATTCTGCTGATTGGATTACAGCCGCCATAGGCAAAATAATACATCATTTGGTTCACAATATATCTCATGAATTTTTACTATGGTAGTAATTCTATATATATTTTAGAATTTTCTGCATTCAAACATTCCGGAAAATATTTATAGATATGGAGTTTTCAAATTCAATTGTGATAAATATGTATTTATAGCTGGGGAAATCTGATTGGACAATGCTACTATAAAATGGAATCCCGAATGTTATACCTCATCCACCTTGAGAAAGACCTATGGATGAACCATGTTGGAGGATTAGGATACAGGTTTTGTGGTAACTATCCCACCAGCATTACTAAGTTGATTTGGACTTAATATCCAGTGGCTTCAATATCCCAGGGGTGCTTAAGATCTTGATGTGATTATTATCCACTTATTCTGGTAGGAGAATTCATACATCTATTTCATTTGGAGGGTTGATTTATTGTTTTTAATAATGTAAGTTTATATCTGTTGAAGTAAAAATGTATATTTTTAGACAATATTACACTAGATTCACTTTCTTTCATTTTCATGTTCCAGCTCCATATGAGTAACTGAATTGTGAGAGGGATAATTTCTGTTATTAGACCTTTCCATACCCAATAGACCCTTTTATAAATGCTATAAGTACATCTCTGGTGAGTCTTCTATCACTAGGGGGTAACACCTGTGACATCTTACTGCACAGAGTGGAATGGTGGAGTTCTAAAGATTGGACACTAAATATATTTTTATTTTCATGTTACACTGTGGTGTATTACTTTACTGTAATACACTATTTTGAATATTAGTTTTATTGTATGACACTAGTGAATGGAAATACATGAGAAATAAAGAAGACACAGACACATCAAGAGTACACAATATAAGGGTGTGGTAGAGTTTTCCCCGACACAGTAGACACAGATGAAAAAATTGCGACTTACCACGTTAGTGACAAGTGGTATTTGCGGCACCTTCAATTCTCTACCAGTGTAAAAAAAGACTCTGCAAAACATGGATGGTAACAAATGACGTCATTTCTAATGGACCTAATCCAAACTGCGGTTTTAAAGCGGCAATGGCTGGACCCACAGCCTGGATTACATTATACATGCTGTGAGTCCAGCCATATCCGCTTTAAAACCGCAATTTTTACATTACCGGCATTGTACTCATCCCTATTTTTTCGTCGGTGTCTACTGTGTCGGGGTTATTGGAGCCTGAAAAATGACAACCATCGCAATATAAGTATTATATATTTTTTATTACAAATATTTACCACTGTTATTAGCGATTCCATAAACACTTATATGTTCCTGTATTTATATTTATCATTGTTATATGGTCTATTCCCCTGTGTATGCTGCTGCACTTTTTTGTGCTGCTTTAATAATAATAATAATAATAATAATAATAATAATAATAATAATACCGTATATACTCGTGTATAAGCCGAGTTTTTCAGCATACTTTTGTATGCTGAAAAAGGCCACTCGGCTTATACACGGGTGAACTTACCTGGTGTCCGGTCCCTCGGCTTCAACTTCTGCATATGCGTTCCAACACAGGAAGTTCGGCATTTGGAACGCAAACTTGCGTTCCAAATGCCGAACTTCCTGTTGTTGGGACGCATATGCGTTCCACTGCCGGGTAAGTGAAATCTCTCTCTCTCTCTCTCTCTCTCTCTCTCTCCTTTTTTTAAAAAAAATTTACAGTGCAATTACATAATGAGCAAACAATACAGCCACCATGTTCATACATTTATATCCCTACCCCCTTATATACCCCTTTATTTAGGTTAGGTTGTACCCAATGCCAATGATTTTATAATCATTTATGAATGTTCCTTGTCATCTACTGTTATTTATGGTTTAGCTAAAAATGATTTCATAGATTGAACCTATCATTTTTATTTAGGTTTTTAAATTAGCGCTCTTTTCCACCCTAGGCTTATACTCGAGTCAATAAGTTTTCCCAGTTTTATGTAGTAAAATTAGGTGCCTCGGCTTATATTCGGGTCGACTTATACTCGAGTATATACGGTAATAATAATAATCTATATGTCTATCTTTCGTCATCTGTCCTAATACTGTCATCCATTTTTATTGTCTATATGTCTCCATCCGTCATAATTCTATAATCTATTCATAGTGTCCTTATTCCTTTACTTGACATACATCTATCATCCATCCATACCTTCTGTAATTCTTCAACTGGCCTAATTCTGTCATCCATACACAGTATCTATACTTTTTTACCTGGCTTAATTTTACCATCCATCCACCTGTAGTGTCTGTTCTTATTCTTCTGGCCTAATTCTATCATCCATCCATAATGTCTGTACTTTTCCTCCTGGATGGACCTTTGCCATCCAGTCGGGTTGCTGTGGACGTGCCTTTCTACTGTCACTTTCTTTATCCCATTTGCATCCCTCTAAATGCAGTAGGAGGGCCCTGCTGCCATCTCTAGGCCCCTTCACCGGCACCTAGAACCGCTTCCTTCTGGCTAACTCTCACTGCTAAAGTACCCCCTTGCTGAGCACCTGGGCTGATACTCCTGACCTCTTCGCCAGATCAAGATTGCTGTGGATGGTTCCCTCTGGCCTATCAGACTGATCAAAGCTGCAGGGTAGCGGGCAGAACGTTGTTATTAAATGCTGGGTTTCAACCTCAGAACAGCTGGATAATCTGTAGGTCCAAGGAATATATAAGGACATGTATAAGGACAGTTACGCACTAGTTAGTGGGACTAGTGTTCTCCAGAATCACAGATGGAATAATACATTAAATGGGCAAACAGGGCTCTTTTTATATACACTTTTTGGCAGGTAGTAACCCAGCCCCCTTCCTAACTGGCACAACAAAGTCTGAGATATTACTTAAGATATTTAGCATCATGATTTAATATATTTTCTAATCTTGGATTTAACAAAATTTACACCAGTCTGTGATTTCCTAAATTACTTTCTGTTAAATTTCTTATCTCTTTAAGACACAGGGTGAAAAACTACACAGAATAGAAAGGTAACGACCCCATGCTGTGCATCTAGACTAAAAAGATACAGGTAAAAAGACCTAATTAGCATGAAATCTACCTTTTCTCCCCCAAGCTCTCACAGTCTTTCTTATCCCATGTCCCCAATTGCCTCTCCGCCATCTCTACCTGGATGACCCAACGCTTCCTCAAACGTAACATGTCCAAATTTGAGCTTATCAACGTTCCCCCTGCTACTGCCACTACACTTCCCCACATCTCCCTCAGTCAACAACATCATTGTTCCCCCCACACTGCCTGGGAGTTATCCTTGATTCCGCCCTCGGCTCCACCACCGCCTACTCCTCTGCAATATTGACAAAATACACCCCTTCCTCACTCGGTGAATACCTTGGTCCACTCACTTTTTTCTTCCGCCTAGGCTACTGTAACCTCCTCCTCACTAGCGTTCCCCTCAATTGCCTTTCCCCTTTACAATCCATTCAGAATGCTGCGGCTTGTCTCATGTTCCTCTCACGCCGATCCTCATCCACTGCCCCAATGCATAGATTCCTTCCCTGGCTCACCAGTGCTTCCAGAATGCAGACCATCACCTACAGTGACATCACTAATGCTTCCCCTCAGTATGATGTACACTCCCACAGACAGGGTTCTCTCTACCGTATATCTCATCTTTGTCCACCTCGTATGTCCTTGATGTCAGATGTTAAGCTGAATCTTCTGCAGTTTGTTCACTCACACGCTTGGAGGTCATATCAGTGTCCCTGCTTACTATATTGCTAGCTCATGTCTATCCATGTATATGTTGTATGCTTAATTATATTTATGTATCTGTTATCATGTTTGTTACATTTTTGCACGTCATATCTCTAAGATGGAATCTGTGATGCACTATAAGTGGATTATGATGATGCTTTCACACTTGTCTCTAATTTTTGTCTCCATGGGACCTTTCTCGTATTCACCCTTTTGGGTATTACTCTCTCTTGACTGACATTAGTTGTCGTGAGCAACTGCTGTACCTTGGTAGTCCACAAGACCTGCTCCTCCTTCTTTAGGTCCTACCACACACACTGTCCAGGCCCTATAGGCTTGACACGCTCTTTCTCCAGATGGGGTGTTACAGTTCAAACAACAGTGTTTTCCTTACATGTTGTAACAACCAAGAGGATGAAGATGGTGACACCTACCAGCAGTTGGCGCTACTGAGTACTGAGGAGCGGAGTCTAACGCGCCTCTTGTTTTCACCAGGGACCCCCACAAGGAAGTATGGACTCCGCTGCAAGAGGCGTGCAGGTCGCAGCCCTCAGTATCAGTGAGCTGGAGAGGGAACCAGCGGTGATGGTGCTGCAGATTACATGATGGAGGTCTGGATGCAGTAATGTACACGCAAAGGATAGTCAGCAGAACCGGGTCAAAACCAGCGAGACAGTCTACAGCCAAAATCAGAGGCAGGAGAATGGTCAGGAAGCCGAGTCAGAACCAGGGTATCACTCTAAGCCAGAATCAGAAGCCAAAGGAGAGGTCAGGAAACTGGAACAAACGCTGGAGCAAGGCAAAAGACCAAATACTCTGGCGTCAGAGTGATCTTTAAACAGAGGATAGTTCTCTTTGATTGGTGCTGTTGTTTTCGGCGGTAAAAACACAATCAACCACTAAGCAGAGAACGAGTGAGTCTTGTCGCTATGCGACGGAATGCGATGCACTGTGCGTGCGTGTTGATTAGGAGCGGAGAATATCCCGTCGCTATGCAATGGGACGCAGGCATCATAAGGGGGAGGGGACCATATAGAAGCTGAAGTATACGATGCCTGACACATGCATTTCAACCTGACTCATTTGCACAGTGAGATAATACTCTGTACCTGCTTTTCCTACTTATTTTTTTATTGCAATTACCTGACTTTTATCAGTTAATGTTAAAAAAATGCTTACAGTGGATCAGTGGTTAGCACTTCTGCCTTACAGCACTGGGGCCACGAGTTCAATTCCCAACCATGGCCTTATCTGTGAGGAATTTGTATGTTCTCTTCGTATTTGCGTGGGTTTCCTCCGGGTGCTCCGGTTTCCTCCCACACTCCAAAAACATACTGGTAGGTTCACAAAATGTCCCTAGTCGGTCTGTGTATGTATGTGTTTAGGAACTGTAGACTGTAAGCTCAAATGGGGCAGGGACTGATGTGAGTGAGCTTTCTGTACAGCCCTGTGGAATTAGTGGCGCTATATAAAAAAATTAATGATGATGATGATTATCATTTCAATTCCTGAAGTACGGTAAGTTCAAATTACTGACATTGGAAACTAAATGTGAGAAGCAGAAACGGGGGAAAACCAATTAGGAGTTCTTAAACTGCACTAGTTTGTCAGGTGATATATTTTTCTTTGGCATATAATAATTGCACATTTAATTACAGATGAAAGAAGAAAATCAACAATTTAGCTTTTGTGCTGAGGTTCAGGGGAGATTTGATTTGCAGAATGACTGGTGGTTCCAGTAATTCACTATTCCAGTCTCCTGTGCACAGATTTACCTCCAGGACAGTGTGAGGCCGCCATCTAGTGGGCACAGTAATAACACGTACATCGTTTATATGTTATGCAGTTGTGGGGGGTAAGTTTTACGGTACCCTCACATGCAACAGTTCCAGGAATTATAATCAAAATAATTTTTTATCTAATGATTTGTGCTGACATAAAGCAAACCAATTCCAGTAAAATGGACATAGTGAGTGTGTACAGGAAAAATGGAATCTAATTCTGATTATCCAATGTGTACACATGTATTTATATCCTGCATGATCAAAATGTTCAAACTAGGAGGGTCATATTTGTTTTAGCCTAAGACCTATTATATGTCTCAGACATAATTGTAAGATCTCGTTTAATATAATCGCATTGTGAGAAATAATTGTTGCGTGAGGAACTGTGGATCCATAATACTTAAATCCGAGAGTGTGGACACAAACACATTGTATGAAATAGAGGATAATAATGATATATCTGCTAACATTAAAATATTGGAGCACATTAGGCCACACCCCTAACACACACAAACCAATCCCTGCAATTGCCCTTTCAGGCAAGACACGCCCCTTTTCACCCCCAGAGATCAGGACCTTCAATTCATAAATAATAAGAATTAGAAGGGAAATATAAACTTCTTAATTTAGCAGCAGATGAAAGATATTCATCAATTATGAATCTGAAAGTACATTCATATCAAATTGCAACATGGTTGTTTACTGAGATATTAGATGTCGCTTCAGCACAGGTTTTTTTAGCCACAGGAGATATTGGCTGAATGGACAGAATAGATTAATTACTATTAATGTTCTAATAACAATTAATTTATTAATATTACATTCCAGTAAATGGCTAACCATGGACTTAAGTTAACAGAGGGTCTATTTAGTGATGTACAATGTATAGATTTATAGACACACACAATATGCTGATTTATGTATGTGCTGAATTATTAACAATTATTTGTAAGGTTCAATAATATTAAAACTATTTAAAACGTACCAGGAATTCTTAGTTTCAGAAAACAACAGACCAACTTTTGATTTTGGTCTGTTCCGTATACCTTACTGTCACCTGTATCACAACATATAACATCTGCAATAAGTCAGTTCCTTTGTGTTGTCCAGTTACTACATTGTAAGTGATAAATAATGTCCGGGGTTCCAACAGCAGCAATAAAAAAAATCAACCATAATAGAAAAAAAATGAGCATTTATCAATTTTCTGGCGTCTCTGCAGCCAGCGGAGAACACAGAATGAGGCCCTTCTCAGTTAGGTTCTTCTTTCCTCATAAAACCCCCCACACAAAATGCAAATTAATTTCCATGTAGAACAAATGTAAATGTCTGCCTATTTTTGTACCAGTAAGAATAAGGATTAGCACATCAAGATGGCAAACTGCGACAGGAGGATATGGTCAGATCTTGTTAAGAACAGGAATGCACATTCATCATCATCATCATAATATATATATTTATAAAGCGCCACTAATTCTGCAGCGCTGTACAGAGAAATCACATCAGTTCCTGCCCTATTGGAGCTTACAATCTAAATCCTCTAACATACACACACAGACCGAGAGACTAAGGGCAATTTAATAGCAGCCAATTAACCTACCAATATGTTTTTGAAGTGTGGGAGGAAACCAGAGCACCCGGAGGAAACCCGCTCATGACCCCAGTTGTGTGAGGCAGAACTGTTAGCCACTGAGCTACTGTACTGCCATTGTATTGTGTCCACATGCAAAAAATAACATAATGGGTCAAATTAACATAAAACTCTTAGACTATGTCCACAGTGGCTTTTGTAAAACATGTTTTGAAACCATTAGATGCCATTTCATCGTGTTTTTGTATGTGTTTAATGAACATTTTATGTTAAATGTGTTTGAATGACAATACTATTAATTTAATGTCAGGGTTATTTGCAGGTATGGAGGCCTCATTATTAAATGTGGGTGGTATTGATTGAAAGTTGGGGCTGGTTGGAGTCATTGCGAAGCTTTCTATCTTTCATGTACCTATGCTTTTTCCAAACAGGGCCCCAACATTCCAGGTTCCTACAAGAACAGGTAGGAAAGAACAGGATGGTCTGCCAACTGTCTTGATTCTGGTGGGGCAGTCCTGATTTGGGGTGACTGTCCCACTCAGTCAGGCCTTTGTTCCAACTGCAGAGACAATAAGGAGAGGTATTTCCCCTTCACAATTATCTGCTTCTGTAACCATTGGTAATGCATGAAACATTGCTGTGTATGTAAAGGGGAAGGGAAGGGTTTGGAGAGCAACCTAGCACTGTTTGAAATGGTAGCCATGCCCCTGGCATGCTGGTCATACCCACCCTGGTGGCGTGGAATCCCCTGTCTAAAAATTCTGTGTTTCACGAAAGTTGAATGAGTGTTCTAACTTTTTTAAAGACATCAATGTAGACAAGGCTCATGACTTTTGTATCGTTAGTCTCAACAACCGCTCAGTAACACTTGTACCTATTAAAAAAAGCTGTGTTGAAAGCGCTTGTGTGACATTGACATTAGGTTTATAGTTTGGGTTGCTTCAACCACCATGGTTACCCACAAGTGAGCTGCTTTGTATTGTCCACCTTGGGGCAGGATATACTCCAGAAACACAATATATATTTTGTACAAGTGCCTTTTGCAGGTTATAACCGCTTGTATTTTAGGTTTATTAGCACACGAAAAGCTCCTTAAACCCTGTGACACTTTCTGCATGTGATCACCTGTGGACTGGTATGAACCACATCGCTCTCCCAGAGGAACGGCTATGACTCCCAGGCACACAATGACTCATTCTATCTTCCAGTAAGACAACAGGTTCATGGAGGAGACTGGAGTAACTCTTTTCCGTTCTATTTTTGCCTGATGACTTTATGGAAAGCAATCTGTCTGGGAACTTGCCCTCTTCATCTCTTCATTCACATAAATATTTTCCTAAAGGGGAAAATAAGAGTTCTTAGTCCTGGCACAGAAGCGGCATTGTACGGAGCACCTGGAAAATTAAATTACCAGTGAGTGAGGGGGCAGGAGTCACGTGTGAGGGAAATCCCAACTCATTGACAGAAGCGCATATGAGGTCACTGGTCATTCAGTTTATAAACACTGAGATTGCTTCATGGATCCACATGTGTCTTACAGCTTATTCAGTAATATATAGTGATCTATCATACCAGTGTCTGCTGCCGTTCTGGAGACATTGTGATGTCACCCTGAGAAATCGTGGTTTATTTCTGTGTAAAGAGTAACGTATTATTGTATCATCTTATTCATGTATTCTAGACAGCAACGTGTAATGTAGCATGTATACTATATCATAGGGATGAGCAACATTTTCCAAACTGTTCACAAAATGTTGTCATATTACAATGTGTATGACTCAAGTTATCTTACATTACGTTCACTTCTCTCAATAGACACAGTGGTTCTCTTCAGTAATATGGTTTCATCTTATTTGTAGGGATAATATCGGTTGCACAACATGACATAACATTTTGAACACTAGACAACATTCTACATCAAATAATGTTACCCCTGAGTTTATTATAGCCATGATGGAGCCAGATGTGGGCATTTTAACCCCCCCATCTCTGGACTTCTTAACATTTTCTGCAGTGTAATGTGTTGTTGTTTTATGTTCATATGAATGATGAAAGTGGGGCATGGTAATGACTAATGAAATTGTATGTGTGCATCATAGCTCCACCCTGACTCCTCCACCAGGCATACCCCTCAGCGGGCGGCAACGACAAGTGTCTAGGATAAAGCAATTATGAAGGAAACAGTGGTGATGCTGTAGTAGATAGCAGGGAATACAGTACATATATAAAGCAGAGACATACAAGGCAGACAAAATAAATGCAAACATGAAAACAAAGGGAAGAGGACCCTGCTCATTAGAGAGCTTAATTATTATTCTAAGTGAAGAGGACACAGCTGAAACAAGAGAGCGGGAGGGAGACTATTTTAATATGAGAGCTGAGATGACCACTGTATGGACAAAATTATTCAAACGCTTGACGATTACACCAACAGGGACTGTAATGATATTGTATTCAAATCTGTATACTTTAATATGTAGTTGATCCCCCTTTTGCAGTGATAACAGCTTCCACTCTTCTTGGAAGACTTTCCACAAGATGTTGGAGTGTTTCTGTGGGAATTTGTGCCCATTCATTCTGTAAAGCATTTATGAGGTCAGGCACTGATGTTGAACGAGAAGACCTGGCTCACAGTCTCTGTTCCAATTCATCCCAAAGGTGTTTGATGGGGTTGAGGTCAGGGCTCTGTATGGGTCAGTCAAGTTCTTCCACATCGAACTCATCAAACCATGTCTTTGTAGTCCTTGCTTTGTGCACTGGGGCACAGTCATGTTGGAACGAGGGTCTTCCCCAAACTGTTTCCACAAGGTTTGAAGCATAGCATTGGCCAAAATGACTTGGTGTGCTGAAGCAGTAAGATTGCCCTTCACTGGAAATAAGGGGCTTAGCCCAAACCCTGAAAAACAGCCCCATACCATTATTCCTCTTCCACAAAACTTCACACATGTCGTAACGCAGTCAGGCAGGGAACGTTCTGCCAGCATCCACCAAACACAGACTCGCCCATCTGACTGCCAAACAGAGAAGTGTGATTCATCACTCCACAGAATATGTTTCCACTGCTCCACAGTCCAGTGTCAGTGTGTTTTACACCACTCCATCTGACGCTTGGCATTGGTCTTGGTGATGTGAGGCTGCATGCAGCTACTCAGCCACGGAACTCCATTCCATTAAGCTCTTGCTGCACAGTTTTTGTGCTTCCATTAATGCCAGTGGAAAGTTAGGAACTCTTCAGCTATGGAAAGCATTGGCGACTTTTACGCACCTTGCTCCTTAGCAGTCGTTGACCCCGCTCTGGGATTTTATGTGGTCTTCCGCTTTGTGGATGAGTTACTGTTGTTTATAAACGCTTCCACTTTCTAATAATATCACTTACAGTTGACCGTGGAATATCCAGCAGGGATGAAATTTCACAAAGCGTCTTATTGCAAAGGGGACATCCTATCACAGTACCACGCTTGAAGTCTGAGCTCTTTAGAGCGACCCATATTGTATCACAAATGTTTGCAAATTTGAGACTGCATGGCTGGTGCTGGATGTTATACACCTCTGGCAACGGGTATAATTGAAACACTTCAATTCAATAATTAACAGGTGTGGCCAAATACTTTTGTAGATATAGTGTATGAAGGGGTAGTGTTGTTGGGGGCTTTGTAGGTAAGGGTGAGTAATTTGAATTTAATTCTGGAGGACACAGAGAGCCAGTGTAGGGATTTGCAAAGTGTTACAGCAGATGTGGAGCTGTGAGAGAGGAAGATCAGTCTTGCAGAAGCATATAGGAGGGATTGAAGTGTAGGTATATGGGTGTTGGAATGCCAGATAGCAGGAGGTGGCAGTAATCAAAATGGGAGATGATGTGAGAATGGATAAGAACTGGCAATGTTTTTAAGGTGGAATCGACAGGACTGGGAGAGAGTCTGGATGTGAGGAATAAAGCAGAGGTCGGAGTCAAGTGTCAAGTCTACAAGTCTCACAGAGAAAGCTGCAATACTGACAGATAGAGCTTCAAACCTGACAGACAAGGCTGCCAGTTTAGTCACCAAAGTAACCAAACTATCAGGGAGAGCGGCAAGATTGCTAGAGCTAGCTGCCAGACTCTCAGAGAGAACTTCCCATCCCAGTGGGGAGTCTTATCACACATAGAGAATAAGCTACCAAGCTACCTGTACAAGCTGCCAGAGAAGCAGGGAGACTCCAGCTCTAGCCAGAGGAGCAGAATGAGTCCAGTACCAGTCCAGGAAGGGGGGCCCAGAGGTAATATCTCCTTGCCATTGTTCCAGGCTCTTTCTGCTACTAATGAGGCCCTTACAAGCCTTTGAATCATGTTCAGAGAGCCCCCACCCCCAGTTTCCAGAACTGATCAGTGTCGGCTGCATGTAACCTAACTCTGCACCACACCTGTATATTGGGCTGTGCGACAGCTGCTGGGACTGTTCCTCCCATTGACTTCAGCCCTTATTTAATACAAAAACTCTTAACATCGCAATATATCAAAAAATTATATTGCTTTTAGTTCCACTGATGTGGGGAAAAAAAGTAATAAAAAGTTTACTACTAGATTAAATTTTTTTAAAATTAAACAAAGAAACTATATATAAAAACCTTTGTGCATTAAAATGCTTTACATAAATAATGACACATTATTTCAATCTGTGATCCGCCCATTGAATAAATATATGTATCTCCTTATTTTGTATACAGTATATAAGATATGAGTATGAGTCTGTGTTACTACATTGATATTTTATATACCAGTTACCACTGCGCACTTGATGGAAACGTGATGTCACAGGATACTTTACATTGCACCCAGCAGACCTCCCAAAGTGTCAGCTGTGTGACATTGAGGACACCAAAAGGATAGCACATCAAGTTACACAAACCTTGGTGGAGACAAGCACACAAACAGGTAAGTGATCCATATAACTGAATGCTTGGATTAGAAGCAGGTGCTTTTATGTTGGACAAAAACTACATTTTAGTCAATTCATTAATTTTAGTTATATGAAATTATTATTGTTATTATAATTTATCTATATAGCATCAATCACATTATGCAGAGCTGTACAGAGAATGTATAATCAGTCACTTCAGTCCCTGGAAATGATTTTTTATATTGATGATACCTGCACTGTACAAGTCCTCATGTTCCATATACAAGAAGCAATTCTCACTATCTTTTCTTACCAACAGACGGTTATATATTAATATTTGGTAATGTGGAGTATTTAAAGGAGAAATTCATATTCCTCAGTAGATAATAAGATTATTTGCAAGTTATTGGTATTTCTTTATCTGCTGCTCTCTGGTCAAATGTATTAAAGTTATTTCTATAAATTGTGAGTGGGACATTTGAGCTGACATCTATGGAATATGAGGGTGTATTTTTAGGGGTGTTCCTTGCCTTGTAATGGGGGAATCTGTGCAGAAAAGTGGATTTTTTTTTTACAGAACAAGATTATTAAAATTAAATAAAATAGTATTGAGGACAAATATTTTAGTGGTGTTCAATACTGTTCAGAAGGGCTCCCAGCCATTTCCGTGCCTGAAAAACATTAGAAGAAAAACTGAAATGTTTTATTTAATTGGAAGGGGGATGAATTACCTCCCAAGAGTGTGGAAATAGGTGTGAAACTTAAAGCGCAGTGGGCGGACCAAATATAGGTGCACTAGTGCAATACCAACGCATCCAGTGGCTGTTGTAAGTGATATCTATGTACCCACCGATCCCATCAGAAAGGGCCTCTGGAAATGATATTCCAGTGTTGGTATCTGTGCCTGGATGTGTTTCTTAATATGTATATTTCACATAGTACAGCTTGTTTGTGTTGTAGCGCACAAAGTGCCATTATCACCATATTTTACAGCCCTTCTCAGCAGAGAGTGAGCCAAGCAGAGACAGTGCACAGCGCACACAGTACAGTACACACAGTGCAGCGCACACAGTACAGTGCAGTGCACACAGTACAGTGCAGTACATACAGTGCAGCGCACACAGCACAGTGCAGTGCATACAGTGCAGCGCACACAGTGCAGTGCATGCAGTGCGGCGCACACAGCACAGTGCATACAGTGCAGCGCACACAGTGCGGCGCACACAGTACAGTGCAGTACATACAGTGCAGCGCACACAGTACAGTGCCTACAGTGCAGCGCAGTATATACAGTGCAGCGCACACAGTACCATGCACACAGTGCAGTGCATACGGTGCAGCGCACACAGCACAGTGCAGTGCATACAGTGCAGCACACACCGTACAGTGCAGTGCATACAGTGCAGCGCACACAGTGCAGTGCATACAGTGCAGCACACACCGTACAGTGCAGTGCATACAGTGCAGCGCACACAGTGCAGTGCATACAGTGCAGTGCACACAGGATGTTTACTGAGTTGAATTGCTGTAATCGTTCTGCTATTAAAGAAAAATATCACTTCGCTATTATTGTGCAAACAGAGTCAGCTCATTCCATGATGAATTGGTGGAATACCGCGTACAGGGCAGAACAAGATATCTGGTATTATCCAGCAGTGTCTGATAGGAAAGGTTACACATTGTGTGGACACCTAAACAAATCATACAGGAATGAAGTTTACTTTATACAGCCGATGTCAGTTTATTTTTTTGACCACAGAGAACAGTTGTTCTTGGTCCACATCCTCCTGTTCCCATGTAAATTCCTTGTTGTGACACCCAGGCGCAATTCTGTATTAAATGATGCCTGTGAAGAGGCATCTGTACCCTACCCCTTTACCTCTTTCATCCTACGCCTCTCCTACCCCCACCCAAACTGGCGGCCTACCATTCATCTTGTCCATGAGACTGGGAAGTGGGTGGGCAAGTTGACAGCCTGCAATCCAGAAGACAACTGATCATTAGCCTTTAAGAGATCTCTAAATGGGTGAAGAGATTGGGATAAAGGATGTGTAATCAGGTGATTTGGGAACAAACACAATAAACTCAGGAGAACATGTGATTTAAAAATCTTACAATGCTCAAACCATGAGGAGAGCTCAATCTCTTGGGTATAAGTAAATTTGGTCAAACATTGGCAGAAGGTTAAAGAGATGTAATGTTATTATTTCACATTAATGTATTGCAAAGATTGTACATTACTTTGCTGAAATAATATACATTAAATAACTGGAGTGTTTATACTTTAGTTAATATGTCCACTATTCTGCCTTTGCCCCACTACAGCAGGTCCCATGTTAGGCAGGAGGCTGTTCTCTAAGCAGGGAAAGTATGAGAGATGCAACACTGAACAGTGTGTGTTAGATCTAGGTCTCATCTCTAAACATTTTAATTATGGAGATAAATTGTCCTTTAAATGTGTGAAAATTTGGGACAGGTAAAGCAGGAAGGATGAAAATTTCTCTCGATATTTATATAACCTGAAACGTATCTGTTCCTGGGTGTGACTATTCAGTCATGAACAAAAGTTTTCAGAATGACACAAATATTATTTTTCACAATATCTGCTGCCTCAGTTTTTATGATGGCAATTTGCATATACTCCAGAATGTCATGAAGAGTGATCAGATGAATTGAAATACATTTCAAAGTCCTTCTTTGCATGACAATTAATTTTAACCAAAAAACAACATTTCCACTGCATTTCAGCCCTGCCACAAAAGGACCAGCTGACATCAGGTCAGTGATTCTCTCGTTAACACAGGTGAGAGTGTAGACGAGGACAAGACTGGAGATCACTCTGTCATGCTGATTGAGTTAGAATAACAGACTGGAAGCTTTAAAAGGAGGATGGTGCTTGAAATCATTGTTCTTCCTCTGTTAACCATGGTGACCTGCAAGGAAACACGTACAGTCATCAGTGCTTTGTACAAAAATTTCTTCACAGGCAAGGATATTGCTGCTAGTAAGATTGCACCTAAATCAACCATTTATTAGATCATCAAGAACTTCAAGAAGAGAGGTTCAATAGTTGTGGAGAAGACTTCAGGGTGCCCAAGAACATCCATCAAGCATCAGGACCGTCTCCTAAAGTTGATTCAACTGCAGGATCGGGGCACCACCAGTGCAGAGTTTGCTCAGGAATGGCAGCAGGCAGGTGTGAGTGCATCTGCACGCACAGTGAGGCAAAGACTTTTGGAGGATGGCCTGGTGTCAAGAAGGTCAGGAAAGAAGCCACTTCTCTCCAGGAAAAACATCAGGCACAGACTGATATTCTGCAAAAGGTACAGGGATTGAACTGCTGAGGACTGGGGTAAAGTAATTTTTTCTGATGAATCCCCTTTCAGATTGTTTGGGGCATCTGGAAAACGCTTGTCCAGAGAAGGAAAGATGAGAGCTACCATCAGTCATGTGTGGGGTTGCTTCTCAGCCAAGGGAGTGGGCTCATTCACAATTTTGCCTAAGAACACAGCCATGAATAAAGAATGGTACCAAAACATCCTCCAAGAACAACTTCTCCCAACCATCCAAGAACAGTTTGGTGGCAAACAATGCCTTCTCCAGCATGATGGAGCACCTTGCTATAAGGTAAAAGTGATAACTAAGTGGCTTGTGCATCAAAACATTGAAATTTTGGGTTCTTGGCCGGGAAACTCCCCAGACCTTAATCCCATTGAGAACTTGTGGTCAGTCCTCAAGAGGAGGGTGGACAAACAAAAACCCACAAACTGACAAATTCCTAGCATTGATTAGGCAAGAATGGGCGACCATCAGTCAGTATGTGGCCCAGAAGTTGATTGACAGCTGCCAGGGCGAATTGCAGAGGTTGTCAAAAAGAAGGGTCAACACTGCAAATATTTAATTTTGTAATTGTCAATAAAAGTCTTTGACACTTATGATATGCTTGTGTTTGTACGTCAGTATAACATAGCAACGTCTGACAAAAAAGTGCATAAACACTGAAGCAGCAACTTTGTGAAAACCAATACTTGTGTCATTCTCAAAACTTTTGGCCATGACTGTACGTTGATAAGTGTATGTAAATGGGGTCTTATCTCGGTCTCTAGCACAGGGCTCCACCTGAGTATTGCCTCTTCGGGGCAGTTGTATCATATGATTCTACCAGAGGTCAACACAGAAAATCCCCACAGACCCGGGGACAGGGAGACACACACCTGATTGAGGAGAAAGCCACAGCAGGAAAGGATAATATAGCAATGAATGCAATATTCCTCCACTTTAGTAGTGTCTCTATGATAATGTCATCAGTACCTCAAACTCTTTGTGGCTCACTTGACACGTAGTGGGTGCTCTCACTCATGTTCCACACATACTCATACTTACAGGCATGCATCTTGAGCCCTGGTGGGACCCTGATAGGATCTACATCCTGAAGAGGGAGAAGACTCTGTGGAGTCACTGCGTTGAGAAGTTTTGCCACCAGGGTCGTTGAGTCATTTAGAGACACCAGGGGGTAAATGTATCAATATGCGGGTTCTTCAACACCCGCGTGTTCAGCCTCTTCCGCGATTAAATTTCAAGCGGCGCTGCATTGTAAAGGGAAGTTAACCCTTTACAATGCAGCGCCGCTTGAAATTTAATCGCGGAAGAGGCTGAACACGCGGGTGTTGAAGAACCCGCATATTGATACATTTACCCCACAGAGACTACAGTAATATTCCAGACAATTATTGACAATATTATACTAAATACCATTTAGTCTCTGTGCAATATGTGCAGGTACTATAGGCAGACTAAGCAGAAATAATATATCCCGTGTAGAGACTATGGGGGAATCCTATATACTGTATGTAATGACTAAGGAGAAACCCCATATTCTGTGTAGGGACTAATGGGAAATCCTGTGTAGTGTGCAGATAATAAGGGAAATCCTGTACACTGCGCACACGCTAAGGGAAAATCCTGTATACTGTGCAAATACTAAGGGGAAACCCTGTATACTGTGCACACGCTAAGGGGAAATCCTGTATACTGTGCAGGGACTAAAGGGATACCCTGTACACTGTGCACACGCTAAGGGGAAATCCTGTATAATGTTGAAACTTGCTACCTTATATTGCACTCATACTGGTGAAACCTACGCTGATTGTTACATTCTGTGTTACAGTTTTATGCTATATATTATGAGGTAGAATATTCAGGGAAATCGTGCTTCTTTCTTCCATGACTCAGCACCAGACAGCCTGTATCATCTGCAGGAAACATACATCACTTGCTAGGCTCATATGTAAATGTTTTACTCTGACTGAGGTCACCGAACAAACCCAGAAACCTCCCCCAGCTCAGAGTGACTGAGAGATAATTATTTACCGGACAGAGACATTTTCTCCACCATGAAAATCCACTTCCAAGTATATGAGAGTGTAACTGGCCCGAAGGATGGATCTTACAGCACGAGAGGTGGTAATGAGGGAAGCGCTGCCAACTCAAACACCGGGTCCATGCCAGTGTGCACACAGAGCGACATGCCAGCCCCACATGCAAAGGAAATGTTTATTGTAAGATGATTTTACTCTCACAGCAACAAATCTGCACTTGGTATCTACACGGAAATAAGTCATTTCATATATAAATAAGTGTTTGGTAGACCCGATACCTACACAGAGATGGTACAGTACACGTTAGGCCACATACCAAAATTTGGTCAAAGGCCTGGCAATGGCGCTCCAGCCTCCAAAGGGGCAGCGCTGTGCTCTCAGGTACGACATTTGTGCAGTAAAGCACAGGCTGGGACATCCTATGCATGCAGTCGGGTATGCTCAGAAGAGTCCTTTGCTCTGCTCGCACTGCGCCATCATAAAGGATTTGACACTGTGCTTTGGAGACGCTTGTATTGAACAAGACACAGCCCCTGTTGAGATGCTATGATGAGATTTAAGCCGTCACACATCACCTGTGTTCCATGCTGCTCACTCATACTTTGTAAATTGCTTTCATTTTATTTTGCATGTTTGTTCTGCAGGGAGGAGACAGGAAAAGTCTTTATACTTCCAGATTTTTACTTTCGGGCTAGCGGCAAATATGTTCTATGAAACTGGAAACACATGTTTCTCTGATGAGTAATTTACATAGATTTATTTTATTACATTTACAGAAGGTTATGGCCACTGATTGTTAACTGTAAGGCTTACATGAGTCTCACTGTTCATTACAGATTGAGGGCTCCAGCATCCATGGTTCCCGCTGTGGTCTGTGTTGAGATGGTTGAGTCTCCTGGGAATGAGGGACATTAGCTTGGTGCAGTAAAAGTAGAACTCTCCACACCTCCATCCACAGTGACCCCTGGGAGATTAGGACTGACTTTATCCACACATGCCAACTCTCCCGGAATGTCCAGGAGACTCCCGAATTTCGGGTAGGTCTCCCGGGGTTTCGTGATTCGTGTCATTTTGGTCCCACCCCCCAGTGATGTAATGCTTGTTTGGGCTCTTTTTACCACTGTAAAAAGACCCCAAACAGGCATTACGTCACTGGGGGCAGGGCCAAAATGACGCAAACTGTGAAACCATGCCCCCTCCGCCCATATACCCCTTGTGCCCTCCAGGATCTACCGGACCCGGCCAACATAAGGTTGGCAAGTATGACTTTACCCCATGGGCCTGAGTCACTAAGGCAGCATACTGAGCGCATCTTCTATAAACTGCACGGAACTCTGCTCTGCATGCTCCAAAGTCAGCAAGGAAGAGATCTCATGATAAGTGTGGTGATGACTACAGGTGTAGGTGCACTCTGCTGTACTAGACCAGACACTGCAGGATACATGTGGTGATGACTATGGGTGTAGGTGCACTCTGCTGTACTAGACCAGACACTGCAGGATACATGTGGTGATGACCATGGGTGTAGGGTCACTCTGCTGTACTAGACCAGACACTGCAGGATACATGTGGTGATGACTATGGGTGTAGGGTCACTCTGCTGTACTAGACCAGACACTGCAGGATACATGTGGTGATGACTATGGATGTAGGGTCACTCTGCTGTACTAGACCAGACACTGCAGGATACGTGTGGTGATGACTATGGGTGTAGGGTCACTCTGCTGTACTAGACCAGACACTGCAGGATACATGTGGTGATGACTACAGGTGTAGGTGCACTCTGCTGTACTAGACCAGACACTGCAGGATATGCGTGGTGATGACTACAGGTGTAGGGTCACTCTGCTCTACTAGACCAGACACTGCAGGATACATGTGGTGATGACTATAGGTGTAGGTTCCCTCTGCTCTACTAGACCAGACACTGCAGGATACATGTGGTGATGACTACAGGTGTAGGTGCACTCTGCTTTACTAGACCAGACACTGCAGGAAATGTACAATACCTATGTGGAATATAAAATCTCAAAAGCATGCGTAGGAAAAAAATATATTCAATTAACGTTACATGTCAATATTATAGTCACTTATGATTATACATGGACATTTTTTAAAAAATGTTTCTTTTCTTTAAAACATTTATTATGGTGTCGTAAATGTCTACTGTACATAACATACATTTTTACAGTTGCTCCTGATTGCAAACACATGTTATAGCATGTATATGACACTGACATACCTCAGACTTAGGACTTAGACAAGACTTCTAGTTGGTGCCAGTGATATGGCAGAAAACCCGGTTACTTCTGCATGCACCTGAACCTGACTTGGACGTTGCTGCATGGGAACACCTCTACTGTACATTACCTATGTAAATTCGCCCATTCCCCCAGTTCACTGCCCGAAATTGTAGGATGTAGTAAGTGTCGTTTGTGCTCGAAGTGGTCCTGGATGTGGCTGCATTCTGTTGCGTCCTTACCTGAGCATGCAAGTAATTTTTGCGAAAGATACATAAAAAACCGTCAGACAGCTTCCTTAATAACTCAGGCCCCATGTGTTTATCATTTTCACTATGTAAGAAAACTTAGTATGATGTTGGTGAAAGATAAAGTCATCCCGTGGCGTCCTCCACCCCGGGATCTGACCAGTTAGATTGTGGGGAGTGTACGGGCTACAAAGGCGTGTTGATCCCCAGGAGTGTAATGTGTTTGGGGTGTATCCCAGCATGCTTCCAATGACCTGCTCCCATTACCGATCAGTCCTCTCCCATTACCTCACTCTTGAGCGGTTTTCAACTTAGTGGACAGAGACGAAGCCGTGGAGAGGGGCCAGATGTTCTCCTGCCATATGTTGTAACATCTGTTGTGGAGATGATTTCCTATTTACGCTGACAAGCCAGTGACACTAAACCCGCAGCCAGACACTTTCTAGATATTTGTCTTGTTCTAAACAAAAAGACGGTGACTCCAGGGAACAATGTCAATAGACAAGTTTTAATATTGAGAGAAAGTCAACTAATATTATTATCCTAGACCTGACAATGTTGGAATCTTGATTGTGTTGATTTGTAGTAGACAGTGCCAATAGAGCATATAGTACAGCACTTATAACTATTGAATCCCATAATGACTGAGATATGTTGTTGTTAATGTCACATCTAGTTTATCCAGAGTGTTGTGAGAGTAGAAGAAGTGATTCATTCTCTCACAGTAGATGCTGCATTATAGTGGTTTATCCAAGAGCTAACCCTAAACAGACTTTATGATATTTATAGCACCGCTTTAAATGCGGGAGAGTGGATGTCATCTTGTGGTACTGCACTGCAGTGAGACAAAAATATGCCGAGTGTTAAGCAAATGGAAGTTCTGAGAGCTGGATTCCAGAACTCAGTAAATGCTGTGAGAAGTCAGGAAGGTGCGAAGTGTGTGAGAAACCTGAACTATCAGGGAATCTAGTAGTGAAGGCTGTGAGCTCAGATCCAGGAGACCACTAGCAGGAATATGGGAATCATATAGTAGAACTTTCTCTTATGGGAATTCATTCTCTTCTATTTTCCTCTACCCCTGGATCTAATCCATTTGCACCTCCTTAGAGTCCTCTCCCTCATCACCTCCCACTTTTTCTACCTTTTCAACTTTTCCATCTCCACTGGTATCTTCCCCTCATCTTTCAAACATGTTCTTGTATCACCTATTCTCAAGAAAAACCCAGTCTTGACCCATCTCCTTGTCTAACCACCGCCCCATCTCTCTTCTCTCATTTGACTCCAAAATACTTGAGTAGTTCGTCTACAACTGCCTCACAGCTACCTCTCTGACAGCTCCCTCCCCGATCCCATCCAATCTGGTTTCCTCCATTCCACAGAAACTGCTTTAACTAAAGTCATTGCTTATCCTCTTTTCCTGCAACACATCTTTTTTACCGCTAGCCTTTCTGACACTGTCCTCTCTTGGTTCACCTCCTACATTTCTAACCACTCTTTCTTTGTTTCTACTGTGGGATTCCTACTTCCCCCCATCCCCACTTCCCATAGGAGTCCCTGAGGGCTCCGTTCTTGACCCTCTGCTCTTCTGTGTGTAACCTTCTCCATGGGTGAACTTATCAGCTCCTTAAGGCCTCCAGTATCATGTCTATGCCCATGACTTCCAAATCTACCTTTCATCACCGATTGCTTCCCCTCCCTGGGTCCCAACATTTTCTAAAACTCAACATGGCCAAAACCAAAAGTATTGTCTTCTCTCCCTCAATAGATTCATTCCTTCCCCACCTCCCCATCACTGTTGACAATACCACCATCTTCTCTCTTCCAAAGTCCAAAGTCTGGGTGTCACCCTAGACCCCTCAATCTCCTTCATCCCCCATTCCTATCTCTCGCCCAATGCTGTCACTTCCATCTCTGCAACATTGCTCGTATCAGACCCATTCTCTCTCATGATGACACCAAAACTCTCATTCATTCTCTAATAATATCTTGTCTTGATTACTGCAACCTTCTTTTAACTGGCCTCCACCACACCCGTATCGCTCCACTTCAATCAATACTCAACACTGTGGCAAACTGTGGCAGACTTATCTTCCTCTGTCACTACTTCACTTCTACCTCCCCTCTCTGGCAAGTCTTACACTGGATCCCTTTCCCTTAGAGAATCCTCTTAACTCCTACCTACAACGTTCTGTACAAATCCTCCTTTGTGGTTCCCTAGAAATAAAGGATAATAATAATCTGTCCATGGTATGCCCAGGTTGGCAGCAGTAGCATATGCGCCTGATTTACGCCAAGCAAATGTCACAAATACTTGCATCCCATTTACTCCTATGATTTTAACCATGCATTTTATTTGCAACAAACACATTTGCTATTAGGCATAAATAAACTGCTAAAATCTCTCTAACACAGTAGAAACAGCTCCCTGTACCTGTGTATGTTGTGAAGATTGGGGACATGTATTGTGCAGTGGGGGCATGTATTATGAAAATTGGATGGGTGGATGGGCAGGACATTCAGCAAGGGGAGAGATAGAGGACTGCAAGGAAGAGGGGGAGGAGAGACTATGAGGTTGTCGGTGGACTGTGTTGTTATATCCTACCGCTTACTGCAGCTTTCACAACCTGCTGCTAGTTTCTGGATCCTGGATTGTTGGGGCCTGTTTGTATAGATACATAAAATATGGAAAACTGAGCAATATGTGACCACAGTACATAACACAGATCACGCAGCATATAATACATACATCTTATATATATATATATATATATATATATATATATATATATATATATAAGAAGAACTTTGCTTGTTTGTTGGCGAATATTTTCCACAGCCTTTAAGGTAAAGCTGTCAAACCTTACAAAGTTATTTAGTATCGAAAAAGTTATTTATTAGACCACACAGCAACAATGCGACAAAGCGATAAATATTGTAAACATCATTTTTGGATTGTAAACAATTGTTTGACTACACATTGGACCCTCGCACCGCCGGGTAACCCTGCTAGTTATAACATAAAATACATTTGTTTATACACAGACTGTAAAAGCACACAAAGAAGATCTAAGACCAATAAACCACAAGAATTTGGGGTCACAATCTCCTCTTAAATAATAAATAGAATAAAGATAAAATGAAAAAACTTAAATTCATATGTCAATATAGAAGAACACACATAATCCTGTATTTTAAATAATCTCAAATATTTCATAATCTTATTAAAAACCATCCAAATTCATGAATTTAGTCTGAGGATCAACAAAATATCTTTTGTAAAACAGTCCCATAAAAAGAAATGGAGCCAATAAAATGGAAGTCTTGGGCGTATATTTACTAAACTGCGGGTTTGCTGTCATTTTGTAGAGTGCACTAAATAAATGACAGCTGGAATATGATTGGTTGCTATAGGCAATATCTCCACTTTTTCAAAGCCGCAGTTTAGTAAATCTAGCCCTTGGTATCTCTTGCAGTGGCCACAACCCGGGTACCTCAAAGACTTTATAGTGTTAATATTCCAAATCCCAGTTTCAATATGTTTATCTTCAATAAAAAAAAATTAAACACAAAGAAATAAAATTGAGGTCGGCTCCAGACAGGCCTGGCCCTAGTACTTAGTATGCGCTCCATTCCCCCTCTCAGTGCCCATGGGTACTTTATGTATCGCTGGCTTTACCAAGGTGCATACCAGTTGTCAGGATCTGCCTGCAAGCTTATGCATTTCATGCTGCTTTGCCTGGCAGCTCCTGCCTTTTGTCCTTATTATTGTATTGCAGCAGTACCTCTGATTACCAGAGGTGCTGCTATTGTGCCTTTCTTGTTTGCTTTAGGGGTTAACTTGTTCACTAATTATTCCATGCACCTGGGTGTGTTCTCATTTCCCTTATATACCTGTCACTCCCAGCACACATTGCTGGTTATTGATGTTACACTCTGTGGTCACTTCCTCCTGCCGTGCTCCTGGGTTTATGCTGTTTGAGATCTTTACTTATATTCTGCTGACCTGTTTCATCTGTGAACCTGGTATTTACCCCTGCATTTCCCTGTACTTGCTGCCTGGAATCTTTCCACACCTCCTGTTTACCTGCAACTGCTGTATACCTGGTAATTACTGCAAGTTCATTATTACATCATCTGTTCAGACTCTTCAGCAATAAACTTGTATGCTTTTTCACCTTATTCGTGGCTCCTTAGCTGTATTCCTGCATTGATTCGTGACACCAAACTCAGGATTGTCTGAGTACAAATGCTCACTTCCCTGGACTCCTCTTATAATATTTTCTGTACATTACGGCTGGGCGAATTTTAACAAATAGTTTTCACACCCAATAAGCTTGGTGCTCCAGAATGTTCACAAATATGAGAGACCCGTGCAGGAGACTGTGACCCATGACATTTATGGACATTTTCTGCATTTGGGCACCTCCTTCAGAATAATGCAACAGCTACAACACAAGCACAATCTGCCATGTCATAACTGAAGCAAGATTTAGTAACAAGGTGGAATTCAACCCTTCATACACTTCAGCCATCATGAGCTACACAGTAATCCATGAGATAGGCAGAGGAGAGGCATGTTACCGTACCCCAACACACTGGACAATCCTCCCTGTTTTATTCAACCTTTTGAAATCATAACAATTGAACTGAGTTCAGACATTGCCAGCTTGACTCATATCACTCATTAAATTAGTGCAAAGCTGGAGAAGCTGAAGTACTATATGAAAAGAGATGATTCTGGTAAGTATCTTGGTCTTGTAGAGCAAGCTCTTTATTTGCATCTCCAGGACCCATGGATTTGCAGCATATTTAAATCTGATCTGATCACTACCTGTTGATGACCATGCTTGGTCCTAGGTCTAAGGCACATAATGGCTTTGTTTACAACAGACACAGAAATGTACTCAGCTCCTCGAGAACAACTTGGCAGTTCCGGTGACCCATGAAATGTTCTTCCCGCTTTGCCTTAAAATGCTGCTGCTTCTGCCGGTAATAGCTGACTTATTATGCTAAGAAGAATAATCAAAAGAACGATGATTCGCCACAGCACACACATGTCAAAGATTATTATCACATCTGGTCAAGCTTAAAAGAGATGCCCAAATATCTTGCCGCCTCCACAATGTCTCAAACTGAAAACTCTCTCTCTGGCTTGAATAGTGGAAAATTATTTTAATGATAATAGAAATATTGACATTGGAGACAGTGCTTTGAATACTAGGAGGAGAATAGTCTATATGGAGCCCCTTATATAGACTGGCTACACCCTACAGTGTGTAATCTGAGTGTTCAGCACAGCCGGTAACATTGTGAGTCATGGTCGCAGGAGCCTACTTTCCAAAATTGTGGAGTGATAATTATTAAAATAAACTATGACTTGTTTGATAAATACTATTGCCCACAAACAGAGTGATTATTATCACTAAATAAATTATCACTAAATAATCAGTGGCTATTTCCAGTGGGGATGAGCTTATATTGGGTTCTGATCCGGGTATGACGAGTGATGGAGGAAGTTGTACACTCTGAACCTGAATCCTAATCCATACTACACAATCCATAATCTTTTACTTTGCCAGGCACAAACAAATCAAGCACTTCAGTCCCCTGTCAACGAGGTTTGTTACATTATGGACATACCCTGTACATCGTAAGGGCGGATCTGAGGAACCAAGAACAGCTCAATTACATTATTGTAGCTCTTTGGCCAATATTAGAAAGAGAGTATTGATAATTGTCAGGTGGTCATTATTTAATACTGTAGACCAGTGTTGGCTAACCTGTGACACTCCAGGTGTTGTAAAACTACAAGTCCCAGCATACCCTTCCAGCAATAAGCTGCTATCTATTGGCAAAGCATGCTGGGTCTTGTAGTTTCACAACACCTGGCGTGTCACAGGTTAGTCAACACTGCTATAGACTTTAACTGGGTGTACATGTAAATGCCAATAATACTAATGCAGGAACTAAAACAGTTCACAATTAAGTGATAGTATGTTACTTTTTTTACAATTATTTTAGCATATTTAAACTTTTGAGCGAAATCCAAACCCAAAAATAAAACACCGCCTGGTTTTGCTAAAACCAAAATACAATTATGGTCTTGGAAACAAAACCATTCTGAAATGGTATCAACATAGCAAGTAATATGGATGTATAAGGATGATACTTGATTTAAAAAGCTCCCTTATGCAGAAGCTTGGGGTTAGCTTCACCGGCGTGACCAGAGTAACATAAAGAGTGTAGCAAAATACATTATTTTTCATTGGCAATAAGGATTTTAGCACTTTGATAAATTGGTCCCTATGTTCTACGGTTAAATATTTGTGTTTATGCGCATAACTAGCAGTTTTAACTACTTAGTACTATTCCGCTTCTCCTACCTGTTCTTGTAGCTTCCACTACCTGTTGTTTCTGGTGTCTTAAACTCAGTTGCTGCTTGTCCTGATCCTGAAATATTGGGGCCATATCCAGAAAAGTGATAAGTACTACTCACCTCCTGGAAAGCAGAGCAATAAGTGAACACTATAAGCCTCCCTTCCCCCAACTAGCACCAATATTAATCAATCATCAATAGCAGATGCAATAAAAAATTATGCCTCCAACAAGCTTTCAAGCAAATTAATAGTGATAACATTTAACAAGTAGGCCTACATCCTCCAGCACAGCCAAATATTAAATTAGTAGCATCCACATGTAACATCTAAGCATATTTCTACTTTCTTACTGTGGATTAATAGGCTATACAATATATTAATAGCCTTCACCAGCTACATATTACATTAATACTCTCCCAACTTTGCCCAACATAAGATTATAGAGTGAAAGAGAGGGGAGGGAGAGAAGGAGAGAGGAGGCACGGATCGTCAGTCCGTTGTAAAGCTCAATCATTAAAGTAGCTGTCCTGGGGGAGGGTCCAACCACCAGGAAGTACAGCAATGGTGGGGATGGACTTTATAGGCCAGGGACATCCGTGCTAAAGCTGTGAAGTCCAGATTAATGGATCATTTGCTGATACCAAATGGCAGAGAATGTACTCAAAGACCCCCACACCAAGTCCACACCTGGCTGCGTTCAGCCTATCATAGGCCTCTAGCATGTAGACAAATATTTTCATACTCAGGGAAATACCGAATAAAGAATGCTTAACTTTATTAATACCAAATCACCAACAGAGCTAATGTACCTTTATAAAAGGGTTAAATCAAACACGGAAGGGAGCACAATTACAATACGACACCAATCTCCTTCTGGCCAATCCCGGGTTATCTGCTTCAGCTTTATCTTATATATCGAGGCTACTTAATCATTGCTGCTAGCATAGCAGCAGTCCTGCGTCACAGTTACCCTGTTTTCATCGGGCACACGGATGCTCATGACCCGCCGGTAATGAGGATAAAGTAAGAAAATTGCTTATAATCACAATCATTCTCAGTAACCTGTGTTTCTTCATCCTGTAGGAGCCATAACCCCCTCACCAGTCCTGACACCCAGCTTCATAATCTGTATTCTGAAGTTACTGGCTCTCTCATCTGGTCTCCAGGCACGGCCTTTTACCCTGGCTCTGAAACCCATGCTTGAATCTTCTGGTTTCAGGTAGGAAGCTAGCTCTACTGTCTACCCAATTGGCAGCCAGTATTTCATGGCGGCATGACAGGGACTGATAGATGTCAATCTCATTTCTGGACCCCCTACATAAGATTGTAGGGGGTCCACAAATCCTGGAAATAACAAACTTACACAATGGTTCTCAACAAAGGTGATGATCAAACTTGAGTACTTTTGTCATGGGGCCAACGACCTATCAAGAAATCTCCCAATGGCGTTTATGGACAATTCACCCCTGGAACCCGAAGAAGACATTTTAGAGATAACTACTGCAGAATATATCTATATGAACATTTATTTCTACTTTAAAACAGTTTACATTTTATCTGTAGAAAACAAAATTACAGCTGTAACCTACTTGCATCTATGTTTAAACATAAATATATATTCAGTTTTGATGACATTTCAACATTAAAGTGGGGGAATTGGCTGCTGTTGTCCAGAACAGACATTTGCAGCTTAATCTGCGCTGACCACGGCAGTGAAATGTGGGATTAGGATACTAAAAGAGAAGTAAAAAGCACTTCATAAAGAACAAAGATTTCTTCTGAACCGTATGAGCTCTCCAGAAATCGAGGTGGATTCAAATAGAAATATGTCAAGCGGAAGAGACAAAGGTAGAAATGTGCGTGGGAGGTAGATTTACTAACTTGGATGTGTCCTGTACGGCCAGCGCTGGCTCTATTAGAAAGGATTTTCCCAGACACAAAATCCCTTGGGATATGTGGAAAAGGCTGAAAACGAAATCTGGGCAGACAAATGATTATACGTCTAAGGGTCACTTCTTAGCATTGCTTACACTGCAAGTATTCATGATGAGGAAATTTCTGGTACATTTACTAAACTATACTAATTAGGCAAACCATTTTAAACTACAAAACCAACCAAAGCCATGCTACTTTTAGTGCTAATCACCATAAGTGGTGGTTAATGAGCCATCTAGTCCAGAGAGTATTGATCAGCGAACCCGGGTTACACAATTAATCTGACTGGAGACCTCTAGCCCATCAGTTAGGTCTTCTTGTGTAATGTTCATTTATCTACGTTATAAGTTACATAGTTACACATTTGAAAATAGACTCAGATCCACTAAGTTCAATCTTTTTTTTTTCAATTCAGATTGCATGTGTTTATCCAGAGGAAGGCGACAATAAACCTCCAGGGAGGCAGTTTCTTATTATAGGTAGGTGAGCAAAATTGTGGTAAAACTTGTGCAAATCAAGTTCTGCGGTGGAACTGGCCACCCCAAATTCTCAAACAGCCCCATCGCAAAACTGGGTATCTTTACAGTGAAAATAAGCCTCAGGCTGCGCAATGCTTTGCTGTCGCCTCTATGGGGAGGGGGGGGGGAGGGGTGTAGGCACAAAAACAGGGTTTCCCTGACTTCTCAGAGAAGGAAGAGCTAAGTTCCCCTCCTGATCCTCCTGGGCCTTCAAGACCGGAGTAATTAAGAAGATGTAAATTTCTGGGGAACGTAAAACATACATAGTGATTCCTGACCAGAGATTCTCTCAAAGCGCTTAAGAACAGTTCTCAAACTAGTTACTTGAGTCTAAGCAAAAGTTAGATAAATCGTGGCATGATTCGGCCTGTTTGAGCAGGTTCAAGGCTGTCCAAAAATCTTGTCATGCTTTGAACATTGAATGCATTTGCCATACAACCAGCATAATTGACACTTCATCATTGTCATTTTAAATAAAATTCCAGAATTTAGGTCGAACTGTGAAGGAACCAGCCCTAAATCACAAAGGAACCGGTTCAATTGATTACCTTCGTAGATCAGAATCTTGGGTCTGTTTCCAAGATCAGGAATTGTTCCTGACTGTATCACTAATTTTGAAATGTTCCTTCTTTTCTTATTTCTTCATTCCTCATAGTCCAAGTGGGAAAACAAAAAGAAAACCCCAAAAATCCCCTTAGAAAACTACCCCCTGCAAAAGCAGCCAATCTGGTATTTCCGGCATAGCATGCTCCTGTGCTAGGCTTTCACTTCTCTGTTTCAGTCAGATAAGAAAGATGGTCACTTCCAATATATCACAGCAGCCCTTGTGGTCCCAGGAGATTTATAGTCTTTTATTAGCAGCCAATTTAATTGATATCCTATTAGGCTCCCAGAGGCTGCCCAGTGATTTGAAACCACAGGAGGCTGCACAGGCCACACTAATAATCTCTACACAAAAGAAAGTCCTGTCTGTCTTGGAAAAAACAAACATTTTTGAACGAATATGGAAACTGGTCTGGCCATTGAGGTGCTGACTGCTTCCACATACGAAGGAGTTAAACTCCATGTAGCATATTACTTACATGCAGGATCTTACACTAAGTAACTGGACCAGTTCCACATTCGGATGGTCGGACTTTATTAAATCAGCTAGACAGCAGCTTAACGGACTGGAGACCGGACTGAGAGGTATTTATGGGAAATGACGGCTCTATGAAATCGGATTTCAGTGGGGAGTGAACTGCGGCACTTACCAGAACTCACCGACTGCTACCAGCAGGATTATCTTTTGTCCTTGGCTGGTAATTATGAACATCACATGAGCTAATTTGTAATTTACTTCTGCTTGACTCCAACTATGACAACTTCAAAAGACATTTGTAGCAGCGCAGTAATAAATAGACACATTCATTCTGTCACAGATATGTAGTAATAAGAATACAGTGACTAACTGTGGAGTTGTTAGTTCATCACTGGTTCCCATTGATGTTAAGATGTTGTATATAAATCAGGCTTTGCTTTCTCTGGCTCTGTGAAGACTTCCAGCAGGGGTCCAGCATGTCCATTAGAAGCAGAGTCTTCATTATAAGCCCAAGGGACCCTGTCCCAGGCTCTTTACATCCTCGGTTGCATAAGGTCACGGTGCCACTACGGTGGGAATGTGCTGCAGGCTGGAGAGGGATGCTGGCAGCCGTCCACGTTCCCAAACATCTCAGAGGTTCCAGGTTATAAATGGGGCATGTGGGATCCCGCAGTATTTCAATATTTAGGATTCACAGGCTTTTTATGCTTCCAGCCACAGATGTCTTTTATTACCATAATTAACCTAATAACCAATGTTACAAAATATCAGGACTGGACTTCCAGGGTATTGGAATCTAAAGTGTAAAGTCATTCACTTGTTAATACAAGTGTTTTATGTCTTCCTCTTGAGTTACAGTCGCACAGTAATGAATACAGGCCCCTTGGGAATGACCTGCCCAGGATCTAAGAACGTCACCCCGGGTCACCTGTGACCCCCTGACTGAGATTCTGAAGCAGTAAATAACTGATTAGAACTGATTATGTTCAGTCCTTTGAGGAACATATTTAATGCAAATTTATTTATTATATAAAGTCATTTCCCTCCATGTATTATTATAACTAGTACGTGAGCAGTTTCAGGTGGGGTTATGCAGGGGGTACTGATAATTTGTTGAAGGAGGTCGCTGTTTGCTCCAAAAAAATGTATTTTATACAGAACATGTTGTTTTTTTCATAAATAACTAAAAAGAGACAAGGGGGATTGTGTAGAGTTGAACTTCGTACACCTGCACATGTGCAGGAGAAAAACTTATGCTTAGGTGAACGGGCAGAAGTAGGCGCAGTACCATACGGACGTGTTAGCGCTACTTGCGTTCTATGCTAAACGAAGAGAGGAATCTGTCGCGGCTGCTTTCCGCCATGCAGATGATGATTAAGCACTTTTTGTGTACTATTCCGAGAGGCAAGTATCTTAGGATTTGAGCAGAGCCGGTACAAAGACAAAGCTTCAGTCTGTCACCCCTCCTCCCCCAATACCCACTTCCAGCCCATCACAAGCTTGACTTTTGTAAACTTGAAATTATAACTCTTAACTCCTCTTGGATGGCTGCTGTCCCGATGTTCTGATGTCTGACGCAGAACGCTGACCAGATTCCACTCCTGCAAACGTAGGATTTCTAGTTTGAAATGATAGATTTCAGAACAAAGCAAAAAAATCTTATTGCAATAATTCAGCAACAGACATTTTTTACTTACCCTATAGACACTGATCACTTTACACATCTCATACACACTGAGCACTCCACACCGAACTCACACATCAATATTACACACATGGTACACACATGTCCTATTGCCCACCAGCTTTTCCCTCATGTACCACTAAATTAACTCACCTCATACACACTGATCACTATGCACAGGTCACACACAGCTGGTACACACTGACATGCCCACCTTCTTTTCTCACACATGTCACCCACTGCCCTCCAGCTTTGCCCATGCAAGTCTCACATGGCCCGTTGCCCACCAACGTTACTCACAGGTACCACCCTGCCCAACAGAATATTTCACACATGCCCACCACTGCCCTCCAGCTTTGCCCAAAAATGCCTCACCATATGCCCAGCAGCTTTGCCCATACATGCCAGCCCATATGTCCACCAGCTTTTCTCTCAAATACCACCCTGCCCACCTTCTCTTCTCACACATGCCCCTCTTTTCACCAGCATGCCCCACATTACTCATTGTTCTTAGCTGATGTTCTTGCAGTGTTATCAGCTACACAGCAATGACTGTAGCAGCAGTGTACCATGTGACTGCAGCAGCCCGCCTCCATAGTATACCATGTGACTGCAGCAGCCCGCCTCCACAGTATACCATGTGACTGCAGCAGCCCGCCTCCACAGTATACCATGTGACTGCAGCAGCCCGCCTCCACAGTATACCATGTGACTGCAGCAGCCCGCCTCCACAGTATACCATGTGACTCCAGCAGCCCGCCTCCACAGTGTACCATGTGACTGCAGCAGCCCGCCTCCATAGTATACCATGTGACTGCAGCAGCCCGCCTCCACAGTATACCATGTGACTGCAGCAGCCCGCCTCCACAGTATACCATGTGACTCCAGCAGCCCGCCTCCACAGTGTACCATGTGACTGCAGCAGCCCGCCTCCACAGTATACCATGTGACTGCAGCAGCCCGCCTCCACAGTATACCATGTGACTGCAGCAGCCCGCCTCCACAGTATACCATGTGACTGCAGCAGCCCGCCTCCACAGTATACCATGTGACTCCAGCAGCCCGCCTCCACAGTGTACCATGTGACTGCAGCAGCCCGCCTCCACAGTATACCATGTGACTGCAGCAGCCCGCCTCCACAGTATACCATGTGACTCCAGCAGCCCGCCTCCACAGTGTACCATGTGACTGCAGCAGCCCGCCTCCATAGTGTACCATGTGACTGCAGCAGCCCACCTCCATAGTGTACCATGTGACTGCAGCAGCCCACCTCCACAGTATACCATGTGACTCCAGCAGCCCGCCTCCACAGTATACCATGTGACTGCAGCAGCCCGCCTCCACAGTATACCATGTGACTAGCAGCCCGCCTCCACAGTATACCATGTGACTGTAGCAGCCCGCCTCCACAGTATACCATGTGACTCCAGCAGCCCGCCTCCACAGTATACCATGTGACTGCAGCAGCCCGCCTCCACAGTATACCATGTGACTCCAGCAGCCCGCCTCCACAGTATACCATGTGACTGCAGCAGCCCGCCTCCACAGTATACCATGTGACTAGCAGCCCGCCTCCACAGTATACCATGTGACTGTAGCAGCCCGCCTCCACAGTATACCATGTGACTCCAGCAGCCCGCCTCCACAGTATACCATGTGACTGCAGCAGCCCGCCTCCACAGTATACCATGTGACTGCAGCAGCCCGCCTCCACAGTATACCATGTGACTGCAGCAGCCCGCCTCCATAGTATACCATGTGACTGCAGCAGCCCGCCTCCACAGTATACCATGTGACTGTAGCAGCCCGCCTCCACAGTATACCATGTGACTGCAGCAGCCCGCCTCCACAGTATACCATGTGACTGCAGCAGCCCGCCTCCACAGTGTACCATGTGACTGCAGCAGCCCGCCTCCACAGTATACCATGTGACTGCAGCAGCCCGCCTCCACAGTGTACCATGTGACTGCAGCAGCCCGCCTCCACAGTATACCATGTGACTGCAGCAGCCCGCCTCCACAGTATACCATGTGACTGCAGCAGCCCACCTCCACAGTATACCATGTGACTGCAGCAGCCCGCCTCCACAGTATACCATGTGACTGCAGCAGCCCGCCTCCACAGTATACCATGTGACTGCAGCAGCCCACCTCCACAGTGTACCATGTGACTGCAGCAGCCCGCCTCCACAGTATACCATGTGACTGCAGCAGCCCGCATCCACAGTATACCATGTGACTGTAGCAGCCCGCCTCCACAGTATACCATGTGACTGCAGCAACCCGCCTCCACAGTATACCATGTGACTGCAGCAGCCCGCCTCCACAGTATACCATGTGACTGTAGCAGCCCACCTCCACAGTATACCATGTGACTACAGCAGCCCGCCTCCACAGTATACCATGTGACTGCAGCAGCCCGCCTCCACAGTATACCATGTGACTGCAGCAGCCCACCTCCACAGTATACCATGTGACTGCAGCAGCCCGCCTCCACAGTATACCATGTGACTGCAGCAGCCCGCCTCCAACGGTGAACGGTGACTATAGCTCCATTAGGATAGGGTTGTGTGTTAGGCAAAGTGCGGCGAACCCCTGGTATATGCTCATGTGAAAGTGCTTTAAATACTGCAATGGGTTTCAAAGTCAAATTACAGTTACTTTAACCAACTACTTGCCTGTGTGATTTTGTGCCCCCAGAGCCCTCGCTGCACCCAATATTTCCTGCTGCACCTAATCACCCCCAATCCTCAGCAGTCCAGTGACCACAAATTTCAGAACCCTTCTGGTTGTACAGGATGGCTGGTGGTTGGTTATGAATTGGTGACATTAACAAGGACCAGATAATGCTTAACTGGATTTCTTGTAAAAAAAAAAAAGTTTCTGTTCTTTATTATTAAATTTACTATTTTATCTCTATTTAAAAAGTAACCATACTTCCATGTAATGTGTGTATATATAGTATTTATCAGTAAAATGACCTCATTCCTGTAACCATTACATAGAGATATGATCCAGATTTAGCCTCCAGTCTGTATAACATTCCTATATTAAGACTAATTTCATTTACGCTTTTCAGTCTTTCAGGTTTGCTCAGTAGATGTAAGAATTCATAACATACTCCGGATAAGATTGCAATCAGTAACAGTATTTATGTTATCCCAAAAAACAAATATGGAATCAGGAGATAAACGCAGTCTGTAATAGTCATGACCGGGGTGAGTGCCAAATACAAGGTAACTATAGAGCAGGTCCACAGACCCTGACTGTCTGTTCCACAGATTGATGCGGAAAACCACTCGCTGGACATAGTGTAATAAGAGTTTATTAGTACAAAACTAACTGTGCTTTGTTTACAAAGGGAAAAAGCAAATTGTGATGCAGATTTATGTGCAGTGAAAAAGGACATTTAGTCAACTATTATTTAATATTTATAAGGATATACAGGTGGGTTAAATAAATGCTGCAAACATGTATAGCGACTCAGCACTGTTGCTGTGTTGTGTCATTCTACTAGGCAGGGGAGTAACATCCCATCACCTGTTGATGCCAATTTGTCCTGAAAAGGAAGTGAAACAATTTGGGCTTTCAGTTCTGGAAGTGAAGCCCAAACTTGACTTCATTGTGCAGGACGAAGGTCTCGTAACAGATGGACCAGTGTCGTCGGGACTACATCGCCTCCGGTCCTGATAGCCACTGCCCGTAGGCCAGAAGCTATGATACCTGTGTTTATGGTGTGTGCTGTCCTGACACCTGGGGGTAAAGGTATCAAAGTGCAATTTTGCAACTCCAGCGATTTTCTCGGGAGAGTTGAAACTCGCCGATGTATGAAGCTGAGTTTTCATACAAAATCGCCAGAGTTCTGCTTCTGTCAAAATCGCTACTTGCAAAATCACCAGAGATCAAACTCACCACTGTTTGCCACTGCAGCTATACAAGTCTCCAATGTATGAAGCTGCGAGTTAGCAAACTCAGGAGAGTTTGCTTCTAAACACGCCAGATACAACACGCTGCTTGATAGCACCGTGTTGTATCAACACATCACTGTTACACTGCCCTGGCAGTGTTAAAAAGTTAAAGAATAGTTTGCGTAAGCTGTATTTACTGTATTACAGCTTACGCAAGTAGCGTTGCACATGCGCAATGAGCTATGTTACTTGCGTAAGCTCTAGGTACAGTATTATGTGATTTCCCCACTAGCGTGGGACAATGCCATAATACTGTACTTTGAACTTACGCAAACAACGTAAGTTCAGTGCGATACGGACCTCCTACTAGGTAGGAGGTGTTTGCGGCAGCTCAAGAACTTTTTTTTTTTTCTGCAATCAAGCACAAAGATTCGGGAAATTACAAATATGGGCCCCTTGTGGGCGAAGTGTTCCAGTTTCTCAAGAACCGATTATGGAGGTATAAAATGGCTGGGACTGGGGCAAGCCGTCAAGATGGAGGTATAAATATTAAGGGACTGGGGCAAGCCAGGACGTTGGTAAGAAGAAAGAAGACATCATTGGTCAGTATTTGTTTTTTTTTATTTTTATTAAATAGATGTGGTTAAAAAAAGGGTGGTTAGTGTCTTTATTGTGGGGTTTTTATTTTTAATAAATATATGTGGTGTTTATGAGGGAGTTGTTGTTTTGTAAACTTTTTTCTTTGTGGAACTACAGGGCCCAGCAAGCCAGGGATGTCAGGGCATGTTGGCACTTGTGGTTCTCCAAGTGCCAACATGCCCTGGCTGCCATGGGTATGCTGGTGCTTGTAGTTATACAAGCAACAGCATGGCCACAGTTTTTAGGGCAACCTGGCTGGCTGGGACTTGTAGTTCCACAAAAAAAATTGGTGTCAGTTTGTTTTTTTAATACTTTATCGCCGTATTACCCTACTACCCACAGCCATGGGGTAGTAGGAAGAGCCCTAGTGCTATCAGCACTGGGCTGGTTCTTTCTAGGGGGGAGCCCGCTCGTTTTTTTCATCGGACCCCACTCCCTAGGGAATCCAGCCCAGCGCTGAACAGTTTAGGGTTGGTTAGTCATTATGGCAGGGGGACCCCTGCCGCGCGTCCCCCTGCAATAGTGCCGCCAACCCTGGCTGGTTTGCCTAGTGCTGGTAAAGTGAAAATCGGGGGAACCCCACGCAAAATTTTTCCCCGATTTTCACGGGACCAGCACTAGTCAGGCAGCACTAGGGTTAAGCATGAAAAGCGGGGGGACCCCACGCTTTTTTTTTTTTTAAACTTTTATCTATTCATTTACTTTTTACCAGGGCCAGTGTAACAGTGATGTGTTGACAACTCACTGTTACAACACAGGCGAGTTTGCGAAACACAGGAGAGTTTGCTAAACTCGTGAGTGTTTACATCACTCAAAATCGCCAGAAATGACCAGCGATTTTGAACATGAGTCTCAAAATCGCAGCTATGTCAGGTGACTTAGAAAACATAGCCCCCCACTCAGATATGAGCTGCTTACTAAACCCCTCTAAACCTCTTGATAGGTGTACACCATGTTGCCAAATTAAACGTGCCTTTACTTTAATGTCCTAAAGTGAAACTATATAGCTCCCTCCGCAGTATTGAATTCCTAATTGCTATATATGTATTGTGCTAAGTATAAGGCAGCTCTATCTAATGGGCTGTGCTGTGCCAGAGAATGAGACCCCTTTGGATGGGTCTTTAGCTTCTGTTTTCAGCTGTCAGACTGAGGCATCTTTCTCACAGTATAGACTGTTCTCTTACCAACCCAAGATCTTTTACCCTGCTGGTCTACCTTTGATTTGTGAATCTTTCAACTGATGGGTTTATTGTTAATGAAGATGTCTTGAAGAGCCTCCCTGACGTCATAGCAGTTTTATCTGATGCCACATGCTTGCTGATTCTAAATGCAGTGAAAAGATCTATTGTAAGCTCCTCTCTAATAACCGTTCCTCACACATCCATTGCACACAGGTGCATTCATGCTGACTGAGTGACCCAACATCTCTTCGTGGTTTGTTTGTCTGCTCTGCACAGTATTTTCCTTGCTGGCTTGTCAACCCTCAATTTGTGTTACAACTCTGCTTGTTATTTGTATCTAGCAGCAGTACCTTATACCACCAGAGGTGCTGCTGTTCTGTTCCTGAACTTTTCTACATGCCTGAAGGAGTTAATCATCTTGCATTATGCCTAATTAGAACTGCACCTGTCGCACTGCTTTAAATACCTGCATCAAGCTGTGCTCTGTGCAGTTCATCCTTGTATACCTGGTTGCTGCTTGTGTTCCCCCTGTTCCAGTTTGATTCTGCTGATATTTGATCTCCCGTTGTGACCTTGGCCTGTTTACCGTTTATGCTTGTCTGCTCGTGACCCCGAACCTTGCCTAAATACTGGATACTGCTTGACCTCTCGTTACCTTAGACCTTGGCCTGATTACCGGACTATGCAAGTTTGCTTGTGACATTTACTTTGCCTGGACTCTGTTTGCTTCCTGGACAAGACTTTTGCATCCTGGAATTGGGTAACTCACCCTTCTTATCCCTGCATTCAAACTATATTAGCATTCTGTGGAACCTGTTACTTCTGTGTACCTTCCTGCCACACCTGTACATGTTTATGTTGGGAGTTATACCTGTTTATGAAAACCTGCATGTTCCTGGAACTGAATCCTTGCTTATATATTTTGCTGGAATAAAGACATTTGTATTATACTTCCGTGGCTGCTTGCTGAGTTTACTAGGAATCGTAACATGATGAACTGCCATACAATCTAGGCCTGCTGATTGCACGCCCTCTGCTTAGTCCTGGGATTCCTAGTATTTTTGTATTGAACTCTGTGTTTGGATATTGAGACCATGTCACTTAATCCACAACTACAAATACTGCAGATGGACATTATTCAGCCCCGTTACCAAATCATACAGGTATCCACTCTACTCCAAGAACTGCTTAAAACCCTTCCTGCTGCTGTGTTAAATAGTTTCAACACTAATTCTGATTTTAAAGCAACAAACTCCTCTGGTGAAAGCATGCAGACTGCAGAGAATCTTCCCAGAACTTTTTTTGACAGTGGTGCTGCATCTATGGTACTGCCTGCGGTCCCTACCATTAGGGATTCTAAACGACCAAGCTACCTGCGTCCCCATCTCACTCAGCAGGAACGATGGCACAGAAGGATTGGTAAACTATGCCTCTACTGAGCCAGTGGTGAACATTTCTTACAAGGCTGTCCGCTCCGCAGACCACAACATCCTATGGAGCAGCCTTCAGTGTGCTCCTCTCCAGACCCTGGATTGTTCTGCACGTCATCTCCTGTTGTTTTACTTCAACCTAATCCATTCCCTGGGATAGGGCCTAATCTGTCAGTTCCAGTTGCCGCCTGTCCTGCGGTGCCAGTTCCAGTTGCCACCTGTCCTGCGGGGCCAGTCCCAGCTACCGCCAGCACTGAGTCTCCTGCAATTGTCTCCTGTTCCGAGGTGCCAGCCTCTCTCTCCTGTTCCGAGGTGCCAGCCTCTGTCTCCTGTTCCGAGGTGCCAGCCTCTGCCTTGAGTCCTGAGTCCGCTGCCGCTGTGTCCGGTCCTGAGTCCGCTGCCGCTGTGTCCGGTCCTGAGTCCGCTGCCGCTGTGTCCGGTCCTGAGTCCGCTGCCGCTGTGTCCGGTCCTGAGTCCGCTGCCGCTGTGTCCGGTCCTGAGTCCGCTGCCGCTGTGTCCGATCCTGAGTCCGCTGCCGCTGTGTCCGGTCCTGAGTCCGCTGCCGCTGTGTCCTCTACTCCCGAGTCTTCAGCCGCTGCCTCTATCTCCCGAGTCTTCAGCCGCTGCCTCTACTCCCGAGTCTTCAGCCGCTGCCTCTACTCCCGAGTCTTCAGCCGCTGCCTCTACTCCCGAGTCTTCAGCCGCTGCCTCTACTCCCGAGTCTTCAGCCGCTGCCTCTACTCCCGAGTCCTCAGCCGCTGCCTCTACTCCCGAGTCTTCAGCCGCTGCCTCTACTCCCGAGTCTTCAGCCGCTGCCTCTACTCCCGAGTCTTCAGCCGCTGCCTCTACTCCCGAGTCTTCAGCCGCTGCCTCTACTCCCGAGTCTTCAGCCGCTGCCTCTACTCCCGAGTCTTCAGCCGCTGCCTCTACTCCCGAGTCTTCAGCCGCTGCCTCTACTCCCGAGTCTTCAGCCGCTGCCTCTACTCCCGAGTCTTCAGCTCCAGAGGGGGCGCTGCCCTTAAAGTCTGCTCCAGAGGGGGCGCTGCCCTTAAAGTCTGCTCCGGAGGAGGGCGCTGCCCTTAAAGTCTGCTCCGGAGGGGGTGCTGCCCTTACAGTCTGCTCTAGAGGGGGCTCTGCCCTTGAAGTCTGCTCCAGAGGGGGCGCTGCCCTTACAGTCTGCTCCAGAGGGGGCGCTGCCATTACAGTCTGCTCCAGAGGGGGCGCTGCCCTTACAGTCTGCTCCAGAGGGGGCGCTGCCCTTACAGTCTGCTCCAGAGGGGGCGCTGCCCTTGCAGTCCGCTCCAGAGTTGCCTGTCCATGCGGTTCAGCCCGAGTTGCCTGTCCATGCGGTTCAGCCCGAGTTGCCTGTCCATGCGGTTCAGCCCGAGTTGCCTGTCCATGCGGTTCAGCCCGAGTTGCCTGTCCATGCGGTTCAGCCCGAGTTGCCTGTCCATGCGGTTCAGCCCGAGTTGCCTGTCCTTGCGGTTCAGCCCGAGTTGCCTGTCCTTGCGGTTCAGCCCGAGTTGCCTGTCCTTGCGGTTCAGCCCGAGTTGCCTGTCCTTGCGGTTCAGCCCGAGTTGCCTGTCCTTGCGGTTCAGCCCGAGTTGCCTGTCCTTGCGGTTCAGCCCGAGTTACCACTTGGTGCTGTCTGCTCTGAGGCATCTCACAGTGCTGTCTGCTCTGAGGCATCTCACAGTGCTGTCTGCTCTGAGGCATCTCACAGTGCTGTCTGCTCTGATGCATCTCACAGTGCTGTCTGCTCTGAGGCATCTCACAGTGCTATCCAGTCGGTGTGCTGTGCCCAGTCCAGGCTTCCCGTCAAGTGTGCCCAACTTGCCGTCCCAGCCGGGGACTCTCCAGAGATTGCTGCACAAGCTGGGAACTCTTCAGAGTCTGCTATTGAGCCTGAACACCCAAATCTTCCGACCCTCCTCCAGCCTTCTTTGACGGAGACCAGTAACAATTTGCTTTAGTCCTTCAAGTTTGTATGAAGCAATTTGAAGAATTTCCAGGATATTTCTCTGACCAATTTAACCAAGTTGGTATGATTATCATGAATTTCAGAGGGGAGCCGCAGACTTGGGCTTTTTCCCTTCTTAAATCTGATGATCCCATTACCCACAACACCATGGACTTTGTAAATGCAGTCTGTCAGAAATATTTTTCATCTCCAGTCAAGTCACCTGATCGGGGTCTCTCTATGCCACCTCAGTCTCCACAAGCATCAACCTTGGTGACTGGCTTTTTGGGCATATCGCCATCTTCTAATAGAATAAAAGGTCCTATCCCGACCCTTGGCTGGGACTCAGACTCTGAAAGTGAATTCATTGAAGATGCTAGAGACTTAGTGGACCAACTTGCCAATTCTTCTTTTGCTTTAGAGGAATTGGGTCTTCTCTGTACTCCTTTGGAGAAGAGCCCAATTGTGTCTTCAGGAAGATCCCATAAAAAGAAGAGGAGGAAAACCTGAAGGGAGCTTGTATGGAGCGTCTGGAATCCGCTCCTTAAAGGGGGGGCTATGTTACAACTCTGCCTGTTATTTGTATCTAGCAGCAGTACCTTATACCACCAGAGGTGCTGCTGTTCTGTTCCTGAACCTTTCTACATGCCTGAAGGAGTTAATCACCTTGCATTATGCCTAATTAGAACTACACCTGTCACACTGCTTTAAATACCTGCCTCAAGCTGTGCTCTGTGCAGTTCATCCTTGTATACCTGGCTGCTGCTTGTGTTCCCCCTGTTCCAGTTTGATTCTGCTGATATTTGATCTCCCGTTGTGACCTTGGCCTGTTTACTGTTTATGCTTGTCTGCTCGTGACCCCGAACCTTGCCTGAATACTGGATACTGCTTGACCTCTCGTTACCTTAGACCTTGGCCTGATTACCGGACTATGCAAGTTTGCTTGTGACATTTACTTTGCCTGGACTCTGTTTGCTTCCTGGACAAGACTTTTGCATCCTGGAACTGGGTAACTCACCCTTCTTATCCCTGCATTCAAACTATATTAGCATTCTGTGGAACCTGTTATTTCTGTGTACCTTCCTGCCACACCTGTTCATGTTTATGTTGGGAGTTATACCTGTTTATGAAAACCTGCATGTTCCTGGAACTGAATCCTTGCTTATATATTTTGCTTATACCTGTTTATGAAAACCTGCATGTTCCTGGAACTGAATCCTTGCTTATATATTTTGCTGGAATAAAGACATTTGTATTATACTTCCGTGGCTGCTTGCTGAGTTTACTAGGAATCGTAACAATTTGTGTCATTCCCACAGCTTGCTAGGTCATCCCTTGCCACAGTAGTTATATTAACTAAATGCTTTTCCTCCGTGGGTTGGGAAGCAGCATGCATGGCAGGGGGTGTAGGTTGGGCTATGGCATGGACAGACAATAAGGGTGAAGGTGGAGCTGGGAGCTACTCGCAGACCTGGAGCAGTGTGCCTGGAAGGGTGAAATGATAAGAAAGGTCAGGTGAATGGAAAATGTAGAAACACTGTGGAAAGAACGGGGTGATGGGCATATTACAAATAAAGGTTAAGTCCACCTGACATCCTCACTTGCCCAGTGCTGTATTATTTGCCATCTGCTGTATGCATTTTCAAAGTGTGGTGTTTGCATGATAAATGTCACCAGGTGATTCTGTCCCCTAAATGAGCTCTGTTCCCACTGGCTTACTTGGGCAACCAGTCCCCTGGAGGCACTGAGAGAGGTTGTGCCGACTGCTCGCAGAATACTTTGCTCTACTTCAGTTACTAGCAATTGGTCATGTTGAGTCAAATGTGCAGATCAACTAGAGAGTCCCTTTTGCCCAAAAGGGTCCTCATGGATTTATTCAGGGATGAAACCTGGTCTAATTTAGCCAGATATCCAAGAGCATCTCTCCGCAGGTTACCACCCGCATTCTGAGGACTTTGGGGAAGGCACTGTGTCCACCCTCAGTGATGCAGGCACCCAGTTCAGTAAGAAATTGTTATCTCGAACCAGACCCACGTAGTCCACACCACGGTGGAAACAAGACCATGCTTAAAAAAGGGAGGCCAGCCGTCCAGTTGAGGTGTTCTACCTTCTACTTCAGACAGGCAACCTCCGGGCTGCTCCAGATTATGCCGAGGATCAGACATTACTACCTTGTGGACAAGCCAAAATAAGGAGGACATCAGTCTTGTTCCCTGCCTTACTGGCAGAGAAATGAATGGTGTTGCTTGGTGGCCAGGACAACACTCCAGATGCACTGTGATTATAGCTCATTTAGAGTAGGTTAGTTTAGTTTGCTCTCTGTCCTGTCAACTCTCTGACTTTAGCTATTAATATCCTATTTCTGGGCATTTTGTAAATACAGATATATCTATGTTTTATATAAAACAAAGGTGCCTTTGCATCTTTCTAGATGTCTTTGCCCAAATGATTTTGAACTCACAGAGGTACTGGGTACCCTCAGCTAATACATAAGGCTGCTTTGGATAGACCAGCTAGGCTGCAAAGGCAAAAGAGCTTCACATAAGCCTGGTATCCTCACAGTCGCTACACTTCCAGTTTCTCTGAGGCTTTTTTCTGTACCCTACAAGGGTTTGCTTTCTGGAGGGATGATGCATGATTGGAATAAGAGATTGGTCAGACAGAGAAAGAGAAATTCCAAGCATAACAATGAGCGAAAGGAGAAGAATGAAGGAGGATTGGAAGAAGAAAGTTACAGGAGGACAAGAAAAGACTAAGGGAGGTATAGACGTTCTCTGACTTGAACAGTCCTCGTCTTCGGCAGAAAGTTGATTGGGTAACAGTCTTTGGTTCTGTTTTTGTGCTGCTGGGTGCTTTGTTGAGGATGAGGAGGTGAGTCGACCACCATAAGATGGATATTGCAGGCAGAGTGCCCATTTGGCTATGGGCAAACCCTCTGCCCCTTTAGTCTTTAAAATCTTTGCACCTCATCATTCAGCTCTACAGTATACAAAGGTCAGTGAATGGGTCACTTATGTACAGTTTCTGAGCATGTAGTATCCTTGGCCATCCTCGTACCTTGTAATTTGTTGTGCACGCCTCTACAGGTCATTTACAATGTGCACTCACTGTGCTCGGCACCACGTCTTGGTGTTACACTAGTGTGTCTGGATGATCTGTCTTGCACTTATCCTCCACTTTCAGGAAAGACTTCCACAATCTAGAAGTACACTCAAGTTTGGAAAAATCCGCAGAGCGCACTGTGAAAAACTGTAAACCAACAACTTTAGTGGCAGTAATTTCACATAAACCTTTTCTAAATAAATTGGTTTGAATTTGTGGTGAGAGTGAGGGGGGCCTGGGGCCAGAGCCAGAATATCCACTAGGCAGCCAAAGTCTTTTTTTCTTTACAGACCTGAATTATACTAACGTAGTCTTATGTTTATGTCTTCATGATTATTTTATTATTATGAAGACAGGAGTTAATGAGGGCCAAGCCAGTATCTAGAGCCCCAATGGGTCTTATTCTGGCTCTTCATGTGACACTTTTGTATGTATTATGCTTAATATTACATTGCTGGATGAGTGCTTAAAAATGTTCTTTATGCTGAAGGGCAACATTGAGGCAAAAGACGATACCGGATCTCTGCCCGCTCAGAGCTGATATTACTGCCATTTACTTTTGCAGAAAGAAATAGGTAAGCGCCCTCCACAGCAAGGACCACTCCTAAAATTGCTCCCTATGTACCCTCTTATCTCATTACAAGAGTCTCACTTCTGCATTGCTCTATAAAATAAGAGGCACCAGGGCGCCAATACCTCCCGCCGGCTGGTGAAAACTACTCACCAACCCTCTGCCGAAATCTGAGCATAGAGCAGAAGATGTAAATCACAGTCATCACCTGCCCCTCTATGTATCGGTCAGGGGGTAGATGGAACAAAACAATGTTCTGTAGGTCTCTAGGGACGTCACTAATCTATTAATCTGAATATATATGTACTTTATAGTATTATTATTATTATTATTTTATTAACAGTTATTTATATAGAGCCTACATATTACTAAACATTCATGGTCCTCAGTCATTAAGGAGAGCAAGACAAAAAAAGGAATAAATTTGCTCCTGGACAAACCATGTTACAATACGAGGGGTGCAAATGAGTTTATTATTTTGCACATTAGTAAAATACTGGCTGCTTTTTCATGTAACACACAAATACCTGATAGCTTTATTCTTACACTGAAATATAAAGTTGCTCTAGGACATGTCCTACCCCAACTATAAATCTGTCCCCACATTTTAATGTTACTTCCCCCTTCAATACAACATGGTTTTGCCCAGGTACAAAGTTACTCCTTTCTTTTGCTTTGCTCTCCTTAATGACTCAGGCCCTGTGTGATCATCTGAATTTTTTTAGTGTAAGAAGTAGAAGTATGAGGTTCTGGATGATGTACGATAGGTCTCTACATTCAGTGATGTCAGTAAAACATTTCATGCAGTTCTGCTGAGAGACTATTTTATTACATAAGTGGTGCCTGGGCTGGAATTTGAATTGGATCATTGATTCTTTTGTAAACAGGAGCCAGATCACCAACCTGGCCTAACCCCTGAGAATCCCATCTCTACTCCGTATGGGATCTAGTGCAGCTTAGTAAACAAGGGCCAAGAGGTCTGCTTGGGCTTACACTCATGTAGAAGAGGTGAATAGATGCAGCCGTCTATGAGAAAACAGATGAGATGGATCATAAGCCCACGTGAGCTGGTTACGTTCAGTGTTATGTGTGATTACGGCCAGAGAAAAGCAAAACACAAGTCTCAGAAAGGTAATCTGTGTTCATTTAACTTCCCACAATCATTCCTGGCAGAAGAGTAACCGTTTGTGAGCAGAGGAGGAAAGGGAGCCTGTTATGATCGCCAGAAGCCTCTCCTCTCCCTAATCCACTCCATCCCTCCGAGACTTGTTACGGATTCCCAGGCTTCAAAGTGGAAGGACAGGCCAAGAGTAGACATGAAACAAAGTCCATGGGCTTCAGGTGCCGATTTTATGAGGACCACATACAGGCGGGAGGAGATATTCTGGAATTGGGAGCTGGAGCACTCACCGAGGATCAATGACACAATGAAAACACGTTCAGGCCAATGTACACAACATTCGGGTTATAATCAGCTCCTTCTTTATCCACTTAGGAAGATTTGTTTTTGTAGTTAAACATCAATTACTAGAATATTCATAAAGAGATGGGTGAAGGTGCAAGAACTCAGGTGTGGAAAGCAGAAGCAGACAGCTCATGTAGAGTTGGACCCAAGTCCATATTATGGAGAAAAATAATAAACATTTATGTTCTGTACAGATAGAAAGCTGGGCATACCGCCCTATGCAGATCCGGACGTATCGTCCACTTGCGACTCCTTGCACTTAGTAACGCAGAACAGGAGAGGAAAGGGAGGTGTAGGCCCAGTACAGTACAGCTGTGTTCACGCAATTGCAAGATAATCAGAGGTGGTTGTGGCTGCACAGTGGCAGAACTACCATTGGTACAGCAGGAGCAGTGCATAGGGGCCCATGGAGATAATGGGCCCACTGCATGGCAGATGCAGAGGGTCAGGGGCCCCGGTTCCTGCCTCCCGGCAACGGGGGCCACAGCTCGCTAGGTACCCTGCAAGGAGGCTGATGATGATGATAATGATGGCGATGATGACAATATTCAGTGGGGAAAAGAATAAGCAGATACGTCTGTCGGAAGGTATATCTGTTGCTCAACCCCTGGTGCGAGATACTTGCTGATGATGGATGGACCCTCCAGTATTAAAGAAAAAGTAAAAAACAGCATGCCCCCCCCCCCCCTCACCCCCACCAGCGCTCACAACCGCAGTGGGGGTCTGTCATTTTGATTGGTCAGAGCGGAAGGAAACCACTCAGACTCTATTGCACTACACTGGTACAAATTAAAATATATTGATACATCTTATCAATGAATTACAGTGTATGACTGTACATTGAAACGTCCACGTAAGGTTTGCAGATGCACTACAGGTCCCAGGACGTTCTGAGTGCCAGGCAATGCTAGCGCTTGTAGTTGTACAACTGCGATTATGATCTGACAGCCAGGGATATGTTGGTACTTGTAGTTCTACAAGCACTAGCATACCCAAACACTTAGGGCATGCCACACCCACTACTGCAGGGCTGTGGGAAACTCCTTAGTGCTTTCTGTAAGGGGCTGTTTCCGCCCAGGGTAATTTCTCTCCATGCTGAACAGGTTCAGGCTGATTGACACAATTGAAACGTTGCGAGTTTACCTTTTGTAGGGTCACCAACCTGTCACAGCTTACTGCTGCTAGCGGATTTATCACATTGTTTGTAACCCAATGCTTTTGTGCTAGGTGAAAAGAATTAAAAATTAGCGAAAACATTCTTTAAAATCATTAAACATGGAAAAAATACTCTAATCAAATAAAGCGTTTATTCTGAGCTCATCCTAAGTGTGGAAAATGTTCCAGACCTGCAGATTTCCACACATCTAACATTACCCATGTTATTTATCCCAATATTGAATCCACCAGCGCAGTTCTTTGCCATAGATGTCTGCATGACACAGGACCTGCTCTGTTTATTTGGATCCAGCGGGAGTGATCTGCTGCCTGTACATCTAGGTATATATACAATGCTGACTATCCTGCGCTGCCGGGTACTTGTGTAATATTATACTACGTCTCTTCTGCGCAGTCACCTCTGGCCGTCTGGCTCTTGGTTCTAGAGTCTGCCAAGTTCTATTCTATTGCTGCTCCTGACACTGAGAACTTGCTGAGTACAGAATAGAACATGAGTAACCTGGACGCAGTATAAACATGGCTGCACTTCCCAGAGTAGTATCATAGTATAGGTGTGGTAATAAGACCAGCTGGATAATGCAGAGGTCACGGCAGACACAGGGGTCATAGACTTAGTATGGAGGCTCTTAGAGAGACGACAGAGGGAAATGATTTCACGTCTTCTAGAGAATCATCTGGGATTAGAGCATTGAAAGCTTATCAGAATCTCCCACCTACACTTGGGGCCTGATTCATTTGGACACTCATTCTGAGTGTTCAAAATTTTTTGCACGTATTTAGGCTTTGCATACGCCCGTATTCATCAACACACAAATCTCTACATCCGTGGCCTATTGAATCCGTACACAGGGCTGCTGTAGTACACAGGACGCTACAGGTATGTATGCACTGAGCCTGTGCATTGGGCACTATTTCAGTCGTCTGACCAGCCTGCTTTATAAAGAGTTAAAAGTAGAATTTATTTTTAATAAAAAATGCGGGTGGAACAAAATCGTGTGGTCCCCCCATTCTGACAGAAACCAGCACTAGGTCAACCATCCGCGGTAGGTGGCACTATAACAGGGTGAAATGTTGCAGGGGTCCCCCTGCCATAATGACAAACCAACCCCCGGCTGTTCAGTGCTGGGCTGGATTCCCCAGGGAGTGGGGTCTGCAAAAATAAATGTGCTGAACAGCCTGGGGGTTGGTAAGGACCCCTCCGCTTGTCCCCCTGCTATAGTGCCATATACCGGGGAAGGTTGGCCTAGTGATGGTTTCTGTCAAATCAGGGGGACTCCGCACTTGTACTTTCCACCAATGTCACAGAAAACCAGCATTAGGCTGGCAGCACTAGGGTTAATACTGTTAAATTCTACTTTTAACACGCTAAAGACTCTATCTATCTATCTCATATCTATCTATCTGTCTATCTCATATCTATCTATCTCATATCTATCTATCTCATATCTATTTATCTCATATCTATCTATCTACCTCATATCTATCTATCTCATATCTATCTATCTACCCCACATTCATTCCCTTGCTCAAGCCTGTCGCTTCCAACTACGCATCATCCACGCACTCATCATCTCCCGCCTTGATTATTGTAACCTTCTCCTCACTGGCCTCCACCACTCCCGTCTCTCCCCCCTCCGCTCTACTCAATGCGGCCGCAAGACTCATCTTCCTCTCACGCCGCTCCTCCTCTGCCTCCCCTCTCTGCCTTGCCTTACACTGGCTCCCCTTTCCCTACAGAATCCTTTTCAAACTCCTCACCACCACTTACAAGGCTCTCTCCAACTCTACTGCCCCTTATATCTCTAATCTCCTCTCCATTCACACTCCTGCCCGCTCCCTGCGCTCGGCCAACGACTGCCGCCTCTTCTCCACCCTTATCACCTTTTCCCACTCCAGAATCCAAGACTTTTCCCGTGCAGCCCCCCTTCTCTGGAACAACCTCCCTCGTTCCATCCGTCTCTCTCCTACTCTGTACTCCTTCAAACGTGCACTCAAAACTCACCTCTTCCTCAAAGCCTACCAACCATCTACTTAACCCCCATCTCCTCCCTTTGCTCATCCTCCCTTCTCTCCTCTTGCCTCAACTGGCTCCTCTTGTGCCTGGTCTGTTTACCCTCCCTTAGGATGTAAGCTCAAATGAGCAGGGCCCCCTCCCCTCCTGTCTCCATACCTGTTCTTCCGCTCCGTCTTTACTGCATATGACTGGCCGGAGTTTCTGAAGTATTGGTACTTTTTGTTCATTGTTCTGTACTGTTATACCCTGTATAGTCTACTGTTAGTAGTGTGTGCGGCGCTGCGGATACCTTGTGGCGCCTAACAAATAAATGATAATAATAATAATAATAATTATCCATCTATCTATCTTATATCTATCTATCTATCTCATATATATCTATCTATCTCATATCTATCTATCTATCTATCTATCTATCTATCTATCTATCTATCTATGTATCTCATATCTATCTATCTATCTATCTTATATCTATCTATCTATCTATCTATCTCATATCTATCTACCTCATATCTATCTATCTATCTATCTATCTATCTATCTATCTATATACCTCATATCTATCTCATATCTATCTATCTATCTCATATCTATCTATCTATCTATCTCATATCTATCTATCTATCTATCTCATATCTATCTATCTAATATCTATCTATCTATCTATCTCATATCTATCTATCTATCTATCTATCTATCTATCCATCTCATATCTATCTATCTATCTATCTATCTCATATCTATCTATCTATCTATCTCATATCTATCTGTCTATCTATCTCATATCTATCTATCTATCTATCTATCTATCTATCTATCTATCTATCTATCTGTCTGTCTGTCTATTTATCTATCTATCTATCTCATATCTATCTCATATCTATCTATCTCATATCTATCTATCTATCTATCTATCTATCTATCTATCTATCTATCTATCTGTCTGTCTGTCTGTCTATTTATCTATCTATCTATTTTTCTATCTATCTATCTATCTATCTATCTATCTCTCATTGAATGCGGACATTCAGCTTTAAGCGCTGCGATGGCTCTGGAACATGCAGAAGGGCCGGCAGTAAATCTGTGGAAAGATTCAGTCCTGGGAACACTCAGGGATAAGTTACGGGAATCTCATCCGTACACGCCAGCTTGTCTTGGATGAAAGCGGATGTGATTATTTAATGTTTGCCATTTTCTACACCCTAGGGAGAGAACTGTTAGAACTGAGGGCGCCAAAAATCCCTGAAAAGAGTTCACAATGAAGTTGTGGGAGTGAAATTATTTCCATGCAATGAGAAACCATGAACACGGAAAAGCAGTAAATTAATCTGAAAACAATAAAGTGCTTGGTGTAAAGTTCTTCAAAACTTTATTTTCTGTTGAGTGAAAACATATTAATTTATGTGGATAATAAGCCAGAAATGGTCAGCTCGTTATTACCAAGTACAATGTATAAAATATATCAAATATATAACAACAATGTATATTACACATAGAGCAACACCAATAAGTTACATATACAGTATAACAACAGTGTGTATTACACATAAAACTACTATTTATGATATAACAATCATGTATAATACATGTAATGCCCCCTCTGGCACTGGAACCAGAAGAGACATACCAGAAATGCTGAGAGTGTGACGCCGGGGACCCCGGACAGAAGGGAGGTGGATTCTGGCGCCCAACTTACTGCTACAACTTTTGCACTGATCACCTCGAAAACACCTGAGTCCACTCTTAACAGACACTGCTGTATAACCAGCATGTGCGGGGACCCTCTGGTCCACACCCAAGAACTAACCCGGGCACAACAGGCAAGGCAGGTGAGCAGGGGATTTACCCCAGGACCACACACAGTGACAGTGAGTAACATATACATAAAACAATGTATAATACACAATAAACAGCACCCCGGTATAATACATAGCAACAATGTATCTTATATATACAACAACAAAAATGTATAATACACATATGACAATTTGTAATTTATAACAACAATCTATAATACACATATGAAAAATTGTACTATACAACAACACTGCATAATACACACTTATAACAACAATGTAAAATGCATCAACACAATGTAAACTATCATTGTATAACACATATGTATAACACAGTAATATTTAATACATGACAGCAACATATAATATAATAATACAATATATAACAGTCTATGCAGATAAATTAATGTAATGTAAAAGAAATGAATCAAGTGCAGGAAAACTGTGATTCTTGCAAATTGCTGCAGATAATTCTCTTCTAATCATTTCAGATCCATGATTTGAATGTCCTGTAATGTAGGAGGTTACTGCCAACATCCCACATGTTCATCGTTTGGAGGGTTCTCTTTCTGTGATATCTTTATTGTCATTCCGTTCATTTATAAAGCTGGAAAGCAGCTTTCTCAATAATCTCTTCTATCTGTATATTTCCCGTCTATGGAGCCATATAGGCTTCTTCTGGGAAGTTGAACAGAAATCCACAGTAATTATATCAGGGCTTTATAACTAATCTCTACCTCTATACTTGATCGTTACAGGATGGGTTTTTGGTATCTGTATTCTAAAGAAACTTTAACTTTACTCTTCCACAATTCTCCTAGAATATAATGGTAATATTTTTGTGGGTTTCTGTTCCAGTAGTTGGACAAAGTTCTTCTAGCCTAGGACAGAGACTCGGGGAAGAGGGCAAATCATACAAACAAAAATGGCATGTAGATTAATGAACTGGGGCAATAACACTGCAAGGCATATATATATTTCATTATATACACTATGGGTCTGAGTCATTAAGGAGAGCAAAGCATAAAAAAGGAGTAATATTTGCACCTGGGCAAAACCATGTTACATTGGAGGGGAGGTAAATTTAAAATGTGGGGACAGATTCATAGTTGGGGTAGGACATGTCCTAGATCAACCTTAAATTTCAGTGTAATAATAAATTTATCAAGTATTTGTGTGCTAGATGAGAAAACAGCCAGTATTTAACTTATGTGCAAAATAATAAACTCATTTTCACCCCTTTCATTGTAACATGGTTTGTCCCAGAGAACATTTACTCCTTTTTTTGCCTTAATGACTCAGGCCCTATATGGACAAAAGTAGTCAGGTGCTTGACCATTACACCAACAGGGAATGTAATGACATTCTATACAAATACATATACTATATATATGTCACGGGCACTAGGAGTCTTTACCCAGGGATCACCAGGTGGTAAGCTTACCAGAGCAATGTAGATGGTAATAGTGTGATCTGGTAGCAGGGTGATCACGGAACAGGCAATAGTAGGTGATGAGATGCTCAAGAAAGTCTATGACTAGCAGCACTGGTAATATGGAGGTAATAATACACGAGGAACTGTATGGACAAGGGCAAGTGGAGGTAGTCAGTGGTCTGCGTTAGCAAGTTGTACCACTGCTATAGTGAGGAGGAATGTCCAACAGAAACGAGGATGTGATGAGAGTCAGCGGTCTGCGGATAGCAAGTGGTACCGCTGTCTGAGTGAAGGAATGGAATCCAAGTGGAGGTATCCGGGAAGTCAGTGGTCTGCGGTAGCAAGTTGTACCACTGCTATGTGAGAGGAATGGAACAGGTGATACCGGAACAGGAATCAGTGGTCTGCCTTCAGCAAGTTGTACCACTGAATATATATGTGAGGAGGTGTACGGGGAGAGACTGCAACACAGGGTGTACACGGGCACAATAAACACGATCCACAGTAATATGCACAATATATATAAATGACTGAACAGGTCTGCAAATGTAGGAAATCTCTGAAGTAGTCCAGCACAAGGTAACACAGTCAATGATGGCAAAAGACTCAGCGGATTGCAGACTCCAGAGGAGAACCAACACAGTCCAGCAAGATATGCAATACACCAGCACAGTCAATGAGAAGTATGCATACCGTGGTTCAGAAGGCAGTCAGATAGGAGTGCAGTGATACCTGGGCGGCAGGAGGCCGACAGGATGAGAAGTCCCTGGATGTAAGAGGCAGGAGTCTAGTAGGTGCAGCGCACAGGTAAGTAGACCAACAGGGACACGAATCCACAGGAATCAGTAAAACATGGAACTGGACTCATGGAGGACCCAGGAGAATGGAGATGATCTAGCAGAGGAGTAGCTGATGAGATACGAATCCAATGCTGACAGGAGGGTAGAGACCAGCGGGAAACAGGAAGGCGTGGAGAGCGGATCAGCAGTAGATGGACGATAGGCTGGCAGCGGCAGCAGGACTCTGCGGACCCACGGGAGAGATGAGATGAGGCTGACGTGCACAGGAGCAGCGGATAGGAATCAGCTAGCAGCCACGATGATGAACACAGGCGAGTTGCCAGCTGGAGACTGTAGTGCACGGAGGCAGCGGATAGAAATCAGCTCACAGTCACGATGATGAACACAGGCGAGTTGCCAGCTGGAGGCTGTAGTGCACGGAGGCAGCGGATAGGAATCAGTTCACAGTCACGATGATGAACACAGGCGAGTTGCCAGCTGGAGGCTGTAGTGCACGGAGGCAGCGGATAGGAATCAGCTCACAGTCACGATGATGAACACAGGCGAGTTGCAAGCTGGAGACTGTAGTGCACGGAGACAGCGGATAGGAATCAGCTCACAGACTTGATGATGAACAGGTGAGTGGATAAGGAGAGAAGGGTGTAGTGCACGGAGGCAGCGGATAGAAATCAGCAAATAGTCACTATGGAATATAATAGCGTTGAAGTGGTATAGGAGACTGTAGTGCACGGAGGCAGCGGATAGGAATCAGCAAACAGTCACAATGGAATATAATAGCGTTGAAGTGGTATAGAAGACTGTAGTGCACGGAGGCAGCGGATAGGAATCAGCAAACAGTCACAATGGAATATAATAGCGTTGAAGTGGTATAGAAGACTGTAGTGCACGGAGGCAGCGGATAGGAATCAGCTCACAGTCACGATGATACAGTTGATGGTAGAAGTGGTATGGGGACCACAGAAGTAGAAGTGGTTTGGAAACCACAGAGGTAGAAGTGGTTTGGAAACCACAGGAATCAGCAGCGCTGAATACACGAGGAAACACAGGAACACCTTCAGAGACTCATGGGGAATGAGACTCCAAGATCAGGCAACGTGGTGTTGACCACAGGTGCTTAATATAGGGAGTGTTGCCTGATCTGCCAATTGAGTTAAAGGGACATACACAGAAGTATAGGAAAGGGCTGCGCATGCGCAGACCCTCAGGATGGAGGACGACCACGGTTCCTAAATGTCCGGGAAGAGGCACTCACGGTCCGGTGAGTGACAATATATGGAGTTGGTCCCCCTTTTTGCAGTGATAACAGCTTCCACTCTTCTTGGAAGGCTCCACAAGATGTTGGAGTGTTTCTGTGGGAATTTGTGCCCATTCATTCTGTAGAGCATTTATGAGGTCAGGCACTGATGTTGGACGAGAAGACCTGGCTCACAATCTCTGTTCCAGCTCATCCCAAAGGTGTTCAATGGGGTTGAGCTCAGGGCTCTGTGTGGGCCAGTTAAGTTCTTCTACACCAAACTCATCAAACCATGTCTGTGTAGTCCTTGCTTTGTGCACTGGGGCATAGTCATGTAGGTATAGAAAATGGCCTTCACCAATCTGTTGCCACAATATTGGAAGCAAAGCATAATACAAAATGACTTGGTGTGCTGAAGCATTAAGATTGTCCTTCACTGGAGATAAGGGGCCTAGCCCAAACCCTGAAAAACAGCCCCATACCATTATCCCTCCTCCACCAAACTGCTCAGTTGGCATAATGCAGTCAGGCAGGTAACGTTCTTCTGACATTCGCCAAACCCAGACTTGCCCATCTGACTGCCAAACAGAGAAGTGTGATTTGTCACTTCTCAGAACACGTTTCCACTGCTCCACAGTCCAGCGTCGGTGTGCTTTACACCACTCCATCAGACGCTTGGCATTGGTCTTGGTGATGTGAGGCTTGTATGCAGCTGCTCAGCCACGGAACCCCATTCCATTAAGCTCCCGACGCACAGTCTTTGTGCTTACATTAATGGCAGTGGAAGTTCAGAACTCTTTAGCTGTGGAATCAGCGTTGGTGACTTTTGCGCACCATGCGCCTTAGCAGTTATTGATCCATTTATACGTGGTCTTCCACTTCGTGGCTGAGTTGCTGTTGTTCCTAAGCGCTTCCACTTTCTAATAATATCACTTACAATTGACCGGGGAATATCCAGCAGGGATGAAATTTCATGAACCTTCATATTGCAAAGGTGACATCCTATCACAGTACCACACATCCTATCACAGTACCACACATCCTATCACAGTACCACACATCCTATCACAGTACCACACCTCCTATCACAGTACCACACCTGAAGTCACTGAGCTCTGCAGAACGACCCATTTTGTATCACAAATGTTTACAAATGGAGACAGCATGGCTGGTGCTGGATGTTATACACCTCTGGCATACGGGGCAAATCTGGTGTTCTACGGTCGCTACATTGATGACCTTTTTATTATTTGGAAAGGAGGTCCCGCATTAGCACATGAGTTTGTTTCATTTTTGAATACTAATTTATTTAATTTGAATTTCACATACACATATAATGAGATAGAAATGAACTATCTTGATGTCACTTTTTTTGTACAAAATAATAAGATAATGACTAAAAATTATAATAAATCTGTAAATACGAATAATTTTTTACATTACAAGAGTGCCCACCATAGACCCTGGGTTAACAACATACCAAAGAGCCAACTAAATCGTCTGAGACGTAATTGCACATTAGATGAAGAATTTAGTGCTCAGGCAGACAATATGTGCCAAGAATTTATACAGAGAGGTTATCCCTGTGAGTTACTGTCTGAAGCAAAGAAGTCTGTGTAAGAAAAAGATAGGAAAATGTTGTTTAAACCAAAGACTGATAAAGTTATAAATCATAAAAATATTACCTTTGAAGATGGATTTACACCGATTTTTGTATCCAAGTTTAATACTAAGTCACTGAATATTAAGAAATCAATAGAGAAAAATTACGATTTATTAAGACAGGATGCTGTATTGGAACCTTTATTAGGTGCCAAACCAAAAGTTGTCTTCAGAAAAAGTAGAAATTTAAAGTCTTTTATCTTCGAGTCAATTTAAGGCAGAGAAGACATCAAAACCTGCTATTCTTAATTGGCTACCACCAAAATTATCAGGTTGCTACAAATGTAACAAAAAAATATGTATGACCTGTTCTTCTATTACCGATAAAAAGAAGATTGTAATTTCAACTGTCTCTGATGAAACCTTTCCTATTAAACAACATATTACCTGTGATTCTATGTTCGTTATATATGTGTTGGAATGCCCTTGCGGGCGCCAATATGTAGGTAGAACGACGAGATCTCTAAAAACACGTTTTAGAGAACATAGACGTAATATCACTATAGGTTTACAAACACATAGGGTATCTAAGCATTTTTCATTGGTACATAATCGAGATCCTTCAGGTTTACAATTAACTGGAATAGAATTAATAACTAAAACCTCTAGAGGAGGGGACAGATTTAGAAAATTATGTGAAGCAGAAACATTATGGATTTTTAAGCTAAAAACCTTAAACCCAGAGGGATTAAATGAGGCTTTGGATTTCTTTGAAGACTAATATATTAGCTATTTGTGATATAACTAGATAATGTCGTTATATATCGAGTATCCTTTTGTGGTCCGTTTAATTTCTGATATGTAGTTAGTCCTTTACTCTGATGGAGTGAATTATACACTATATAGATATATTTAGTTTGATATTTCAATTCAGTAATTTAGAGACACTCATTGTCTTATAAAGATTATATTATATATATGGTTAATGAGTTTTTTTAGATATAAATGCCCTTCTCTCCGCTGACTGTATATTTATATTGTTATTTTAAATGTATTTTACTTTTCATGTATTATTAAGGTCCAAATCTATATTGATATCTGTTTGCACTGTTTCAACTGGTGTAACATATGTAATCAATTAATCTCTAATTAGAGATCTGAATCTCCACCCCCCTCCTTTTTATATAAAAAGGGATGAGGATTAAGAACCTATACTAACCTTTGGCTTGAGAAAGTCTCACTCAGAGACGAAACGCGTCGCCTATTGCTGTGGAGCATATTACCGCTTATCACTTGGAGTTTTGAACACATATCCGACACACGGACCCAATTTGAGAGGGACCTGAAAAATTTGGTTCCCTGTTTCTGCCTGTTTCTGCCCAGGCAGACTTTCTCAGCACACACAACCATATGCTGACAGCTGCACGCTGTAGAGAGCTGCTACATACATTTAAGGAGACATCGTTTCTCAGGACACTGTGGACATCTAACAGTTTAAGCTGTAACAACATTCAATCCGGGGAACCGTGAACTGAGCTGAGATTAGAGGATCGTGAGTACCGCCGGTTTTCGCTATCCCTATCTATTGCTGGACACTTGAATTGAACTCTACACTCCGGTATTGACTTTAGTATCCACATTTATTGTTCCACCATGCTCTCTACTTTTATCCATATATATATATATATATATATATATATATATATATATATGTGATTGTGGCTTTGGTTTGTACATCATTGTGGCCCATTAATTATTATTTTTGTGTTCAATTGACAAGTTGATTGCGTTTTTTTACATACACCTTAGGAGTATCATCTCCTTATTTTATTATATTGCTGGATTTCAATACATGTATGTGCATTATTAAATGTTTGAAGTATTGGTTTATTCTGCCCTGGTTTTTGAGACCATTTTTATCATTCACACCATTTACCCCAGAGTGTCATTTAGCGCTGTTATCTTTTGTTCTATTGATACCTCTGGCAACGGGTCTGATTGAAACAACTCAATTCAATAATTAACAGGTGTGGCCAAATACTTTTGTCTATATAGTGTATATATATATATATATATACATATATGTGAGACTATAAAGTATTTTACTCGGCCACAAGTCTTTAATAAATATAAAGAGCTGAACACTAAATGCATATTGGTTTCATACAAGGTAACAGTCCGATCTTCCCCTGTTGTCACCTGTGAAGGAGAGCTTGTCTTGCTGGGACCCATTGCGTTGGACAGGTGTGTGATCTGAGGGGCTTTGAAGATCAGAGAAGAAAAGAGAACATTTCAACAACAAGGAGACATAAGAAGACGATTGCAGCTGCCTGTATTCCTTGTTATCCCCATGGATCTGTACACTTATCACATAAATAACAAACTAGTAAAAGACGTTACAGAACATCCTCGGTGATCTAGTTACTGTCAAAGCAGTAAGGTCTGGAACTCAGACAAAACGCTGTGTGGGTCGTTCACACAGCGCAGTATAAAGCGTATTGTGGCATGTGACAATCTGAACGAGGCCATCTTTGTGCTGTTTTACTTGATAAGGTGGCAGATTTGTTGGCACACACAGAATCCATCTGTTTAGTGTTTAATCATTACTAGGTGTTGTGGCCATTAAGGTTATACTTTGATAATTATTATTATTATTATTATTATTATTATTATTATTATTGACACATGTAAATATTCAGGCCATGTGGTCGCCTGGGCTTCTGTTGTCTTCACATGGTCTTAAATGTGTTTAAACAGATACTTCTCTGTAGAACTCTCCCGGGACCCCCTCTTTTGTCCCCTGGCGGCCCTCGCTCACATTGGATGTAGGTGGCACTGTAAGCGCGGCGCTAATTACAGCTGATTGGATAGATCTGGTTAATCTACTGATTATCTGCAAATAAATCTGTCACAGTGAAAACTCTCTGAGCTGTGGTGACGTGCACCCATTACCCTGAATATTATAATGAGTGCTATTACTTCTGCATACCAATCAGGGTGTGCACAGACCCTCAATGAGAAAATACATTTTAAACTGGAAAACAGTTCTCTTAATGGAAACATTATGTGCAGAAAGTTTTGGCTTAATCACTTGATGAGCTTTCGTTATAATGTTCAGTCTGTGATTATTACTGCTCTTCCTCTTGTTTTATCTATTTGTGACATAACTATAAACACATTTACAACAGTCATTTTATCTTGCATTTGTATATATTTTCTCTGACTTTATTTACTCTGTATTTTATCTTAATATTGTATTTAGTTTCAACATTATATTCAATCATTTCATCATCACATGTTCTGATTAGTATAGCATTGGGGGAATCTGAAACCGTTATACAAATTATTAAGTCTTTATTTAGGATGTAAACACAATCTTATTATGTCCTGTTCTGAACTCAAAAATAATTTGTTGTACTTTGTTGAAAGGGGGCGCCCAATCCTGTCTCCTGTGTATATGGAATAGGGACCCCCTGAGTTGATGTACTGTTGAGGCGCTATGTACAGCTTGCAGTGTGCCCACCGAGCCAGTAGCATGGGATGGCACCTGCACTGTGTATTATGCCAAGCGGGGGCCATGCTGCCATGGATAGTAATACAGTCAGTGGGTGCCATCCCGCCAGGTATAAAACCTCTGCCACAAAAGAATTGACATCTCTGTCCTCAGGAGCAGATTCTGGTGAGAACAATTGACTGCATCCAATGCTTAACAATGGACAGAGGCTTTGCAAATTAAAAGTCTTTTGTAATACTATGTAAACGCTAAAAGTCAGACAAGTGTTTATTTGCATAGGCCCCTTCATATTAAGGAGGTACGAGCCTCATATACTCTCATACAGCCTATATCTGTCAGTAGAGCTCTGTACCGGGCTGTCTGTGTCAGTCCCTCCTATAACAGCCTCTCCGAGCGGTCAGTATCTAACACTCTTCCTTATGGAGACACATATTTCACTAATATAAACCATCCAAGTTGGCAACTTAACTGCAAAAATATGGGAAAACTTAACCTCAAACTATTGCCAGATGCCAGGATCCCAGTGATTTATTGTGACCATTAACCCCTTCCAGACACAGAGTTGGAGGTTTATTGGCAGTAGATGTGAGTAGTCAGGAATATGGCTGCAATTACACAATACAGTAAAATGTCTCGTGTTCCCTTTATACAGATTGACACCATCGCATTGTTACGTGTTGTGTTGTATAAGCTGTATGACTCTCTGGTGTTCCCATCACCATTTACATGGACAATCTTTGGGACATCCTGCTCTGTACACCGTAGAAAGGAGACTCTGACATCACATAACTAGGTATGTGTCCTCTCTCACATCCAAGTGGTTCCAGTAAGAGGCTGGTGTCTGCCTTTAGTGATAGCTGCGTGCTGAGTGTAGCACGGCAGGTGGAGATGGATTGTGAGCCTGGGGCTGGTTTTGGAAAATTCACATAGGAGGCACAACCAAAAATGTCAAATCTTATTACAAAGAAAACATATTCTTCATTTATATTATTCATAAAGCAATTCATGTTTGCTGTTTAATGTATTTTATTTGTATTACTCTCTTTATTAAAGTGTATTATATGATTTGTATTAAAAGTAAAAGCATTATTGAATGAACAAATAAATTACAAAAGAAGAGGGCACATATTTATTTGTCTGATTGAAACACCTCAAATCAATAATTAATAGGTGTAGCCAAATAATTTTGTCCATATAATATAATATAGATAGATAGATAGATAGATAGATAGATAGATAGATAGATAGATAGATAGATATAGATATATATGAGACTATAAAGTATTTTACTCTACCACAAGTCTTTAATGATTGTAAAGAGCTGAACACTAAATGCATATTGGTTTCATACAAGGTAACAGTCCGATCTTCCCCTGTTGTCACCTGTGAAGGAGAGCTTGGCTTGCTGGGACCCATTGCGTTGGACAGGTGTGTGATCTGAGGGGCTTTGAAGATCAGAGAAGAACAGAGAACATTTCAACAACAAGGAGACATAAGAAGATGATTGCAGCTGCCTGTATTCCTTGTTATCCCCATGGATCTGAACACTGTTATGACAGAGATAACAAACTAGTTAAATAAGTTACAGAACATCCTCGGTGATCTAGTTACTGTCAAAGCAGTAAGGTCTGGAACTCAGGGGGGCGCCCGACATGCTAGCACCAGCCCTGACCACCGGCCTACAAGGCAGGATGGATCATGGATTCATGTTGTTTCCAACCAATTCTCACCCTCCCATTTGCATGTTGCTGCAGAAACGGAGATTTGTAGACTAGGAGACATTTTTCCATTCTTCAAGCACCCAGTTTATTCTGAGTCTTTGCCCACTTCAGCCTCAGTTTCCAGTTCTTAGCTGACAGGAGAGGAAGTCACTGTGGTCTTCTGCTGCTGTAGCCCATCCACTTCACGGTTCCACATGCTGTGCATTCAGAGGCGCTCTTCTGCATAGCACTGTTGTAATGTATGGTTCAGTGAGTGACTGTTGCCTTCCTGTCAGCCTGAACCAGTCTGCAGGGCCAGCGCCACTAATTAGACCAGAGCGCCGGGCTCTGGATGGCAGCACTGTTGGTGGGTCCATTTATTTTTTATATCGTTCAGTCTATGCAGGCTGCCTTTTTTCTAGTCAACTACAAGTGGAGGGGGGGGGGGGGGGTCATAGACAGCCTCCAAACTACCTTGGTCCATTTATTTTTTATATTGTTCAGTCTATGCAGGCTGCCTTTTTCTATTCAACTACAAGTGGAGGGGGGGGGGGGCTATAGAGACAGAAACCAAACTGCCTTTGTCCATTTATTTAGATATTTAACTATAAGTGTAGGGAGTAATATACACCCAAAGATGATGGCTGCATTGCCAATAGGCTAAGATGAAGAGGAGGACAACCAGGTTTGTGTGCAGAATTAAGGACGGCCTACCAGGGATTAAACTGTTTTTTTCCTAATTTATTAGCTTTAGAACTACTTTACTTATCCAATAAACAGGTGGAGCACTAAATTTGGTCAGTTTATGCCCAAAAACATTGATTTTTCAACAAAATAGCAAACCAAAACCAAAACACGCAATGGCGGTTTGGCAAAACAAAAACCAAAACACGACAGTAATCCAGATCCAAAACCAAAACCAAAACACGACAGTAATCCAGATCCAAAACCAAAACCAAAACACGGGGGTCAGTGAGCATCTCTAATTTAAAGTACACAGGCCCACCTTAGTTTCAGCAGGGAAGAAACTGCGTGCCGCCACGCAGCGTCGGCACTGAAAAAGGCGTTACCACATTGTGTTGTGGGTGTGGCCAACATGGGGCATTGATACATACATTATAACAAAACATTACATTTATCACTCCCTCCCAGCCACATCACGCCATTCTCCCAGGCACACTGTACTTATTTATGCTTCTGGTGCTGCTGACATCCATCAGGGTGGGAACTTTCTGTAGAGTGAACAGGGAAGCTCTTAGTCTCACGAGATTCCCAAATCTTGTGATACTCGGCTCCTCGGCTTGCTCTGCAGGATGTGTCCTATCCAGGGATTGGGAGCAGCTATACGCTCCATCCAGCTTACAAGAGGTGGATTAAAGCTCAGGGGACCCGGGTTATATAAGATAGGGGGCCCCTATTATATAACATGGTTATCATTTTATACAAATGTTAGAGAAATACACAGGCAATACTGTGTGCAATACTGTTAGTTGCACGCAGCTCTGCCTTCACAAGCAGTACAGTGTGAAGCAGGACATACCTTCCCAAATGTCCTTGTAGGACAAAATCTCACTCAACAGGACAGTTACCAAAATTTGGGACTTCCCCACCAGATTCAGGATAGTTGGCAGACAGTACTGCTCTCTCCTACCTGTTCTTGTCACTTTCACCACCTGTGGCTGCTGGTGTCTTTAGTTGTTGCTTGTCTGGATCCTGGAATGTTGGAGGCCCTATTTGTAAAAACAATGGGTACATGTAAATTAAAAAACTCTAACCAACCCTGGTGTTTAACCAATACAACCCATGTTTTATAATTAGGCCTCCCTCCAGCCTCAACATTAAAATACTAGTATTCTCATTTAATAAATAAATCTATTTTCCTGCATCCAAACAATCCCAGCAATAAATTAAATAGCATTTACTTTTAAGAAATATATCTATTTCCCGCAACCATCACTGCAATTAAATAATTAATATCCACATTTAATAAAAAGACGTTATTTCTTCTCAAACAGCCCCACTTTCAATTAATAGCCCCCAAACCACCCCAGCATTAAATAAAAGGTTCAATCACCTCTTCTGGGAGTCTCCCGAACATTCTGGGAGAGTAGGCAAGTATGATTATTATACGTAATTTATAACACACCCTTACATACTGCAGTGCTGTACATTCAATAGAGAAAGGAGCTTTCTGATATCTCAGATTTCTTCCTCTTAGAATTGAACAAAGACAAAGGGCTAGATTTACTAAGCTGCGGGTTTGAAAAAGTGGGGATGTTGCCTATAGCAACCAATCAGAATCTAGCTGTCATTTTGTAGAAGGTACTAAATAAATGAAAGCTAGAATCTGATTGGTTGCTATAGGCAACATCCCCACTTTTTGAAACCCGCAGCTTAGTAAATCTAGCCCAAAGTGTAAAGTAACTTGTTGATGTGCTATTTACAGAATATACAAATGAGGTCATACCGGCTCACACTTTTGGGTTAATTCTCACTTTCGGTTCCTACCCCTGCTGTCCTCTCCTGATTGAGAATCTTTCCAGCACAGATCAGTAACAGGCAGAACGTAGAGTCACCTCTACATGAACCACTTTTCTATAAATACTTCCTGAGATAAATCCCTGGGACTCGTGTGTGTCGCATGATAGAAAGAGATTGTTTTACGAAGGGTTAAAGAAGCGATGGCTGCATCAGTCCATGGGTGGCTGTAAACATGTGTTACACAAAGTACTCTACTAGCCCACGTGCCGGCCTGTCGTTAGGACACAATGTAAACAGATGAAGTATTACCAGATCTGTGTGATACCTCAGCACGCTATGGAGAGAAGTGTTTCTGTCTGATCTCACTGCCAATAAAATGGCTGAAACTTGTTCTGAACGTTTTTTCTCAGATCACAGATAACCAGTTTAAGGTGCAAATAAGAGGAGGACATACTAGTCTTCACCTACATCCCCTCATCTGCCGAAAACAGGACGTTTAATGGACCAATAAACCTAACGCACAAATTGTTTTATATGAAAATATATAATTGTAATAATAATATGTGTGAGTCATATATAAGTTATATAAAACTGCAAGTATGTCTTTGTGAATAAATGCACAGTTGTAGCTTGATGTGGCCCAGATGTCCTCCATGCCCAACCGTGGGATAAAACCTAGAAGTGGAGGCTAAATTAATGTATGGAACTCCCTACACTTGGTCACAGATGAACGTCCTGAACCAATTTATAACGAGTCAGAGAGGCTGAGGCCTTTGATATCTCTCTTTAAGGTTACAGCAATAACATCTGTGATATCGAAGGACAGAGATATGTGACCAACAGACAACTCCACTGCGAGACCAGAGCTAGTGGGAAATGTCATATCCTATATATATATATATATAGTGGAAGGAGCAGGGTCCCCCAGCAGCACAGAGTATATCAGGAGATGAGTGATGTGTTAGTGAGGACAGAGCTGCGTGTGACAGGGGCAGTGACATGATGTGAGGAGGGGAATGGAGGCAGCAGGAAGTCACAGACTGAGAGTTATATAGTGGAAGGAGCAGGGTCCCCAGCAGCACAGAGTATATCAGGAGATGAGTGATGTGTTAGTGAGGACAGGGCTGCATGTGACAGAGGCAGTGACATGATGTGAGGAGGGGAATGGAAGCAGCAGGAAGCCACAGACTGAGAGTTATATAGTGGAAGGAGCAGGGTCCCCCAGCAGCACAGAGTATATCAGGAGATGAGTGATGTGTTAGTGAGGACAGAGCTGCGTGTGTGGATTTCATTTTAAAGTCCTATATAAAACCAAGCCCATTCATCCACTTTGACCAAAGGTATATTGCTGTCAGATTGACATAAAAAGAACATAAATGTGGCAATCCCTTTTACATGTATCTGTTTCCTACTTTAGAGGGTTTATCTGGTTGGTGTGGACACCTGTTAGGAGTTTCCTTCCATCAGACACCGGTCTCTGTAACGATATATTGCTGGCTGAGCTCCTGATTACACCGTCCCCATCGTCCAGCGACGGAACCAGCAGCTGCTGCGCCGACTCTTCTATTCCTAAAGGTCCAGCAACCATGAGCCAAACCGCTGATGACGCCTGAACACTTAACGTTCTGGAACTTTGTGATTTAAGTTGTTACTAAGTGACAGGGGGGCGACTATCCGACATCCCTCTGTGAAACACAACTTATAACTCACAGCTGACAGATACTTGTCCCTCTCCTAACCCGCCGGGATCTCTGCAGAGAACAACAGTCTATTGTCAGTAACAACCGTTTCCCTCACTGGTCTGCGTTTACTAAGTCTGCGGCCAGATCTTAATACAGAGAACATTTGATATTTAAGCTGAATATTAATTTAAAGACACAAGTTTAAATGTTTATAATCATTCTGGTGATTCTTTTCTATGCTGTCATGTTCACAGTCTTAAGGGAAATATAACTACTTCATAAAAACAGCATTACACAGCAGGATAGATAGATAGATAGATAGATAGATAGATAGATAGATAGATAGATAGATAGAAGGATAGATAGATAGATAGAAGGATAGATAGATATTAGATAGATAGATAAATATAAGATATATAGATAGATAGAAAGAGATATTAGATCGATAGATAGATAGATAGATAGATAGATAGATAGATAGATAGATAGATAGATAGATATGAGATAGATAGATAGATATATAGATAGATAGAAAGATAGATATTAGATAGATCGATAGATAGAAAGATAGATAGATAGATAGATAGATAGATAGATATGAGATATATAGATATATATTAGATAGATAGATATGAGATAGATATTAGATAGATAGATAGATAGATAGATAGATAGATAGATCGATAGAAAGATAGCTATTAGATAGATAGATAGATAGATATGAGATATATAGATAGATTGATATTAGATAGATAGATAGATAGATATGAGATATATATATATATATATATATATATATATATATATATATATATATATATATATATATATATATGATAGATAGATAGATAGATATGAGAAAGATAGATAGAAAGATATGAGATAGATAGATAGATATGAGATAGATGGATAGATAGATAGATAGATAGATAGATAGATAGATGAGATAGATAGATAGATATGAGATAGATAGATAGATAGATAGATAGATAGATAGATAGATAGATAGATAGATATGAGATAGATAGATAGATAGATAGATATGAGATAGATAGATAGATAGATAGATGTGAGATAGATAAATAGATAGATATGAGATAGATAGATGAGATAGATAGATGAGATAAATAGATATGAGATAGATAGATATGAGATATATAGATAGATAGATATGAGATAGATAGATGAGATAGATAGATGAGATAAATAGATATGAGATAGATAGATAGATAGATAGATAGATATGAGATAGATAGATAGAAAGATATGAGATAGATAGATAGATATGAGATAGATGGATAGATAGATAGATAGATAGATAGATAAATAGATAGATAGATAGATAGATAGATAGATATGAGATAGATAGATAGATAGATATGAGATAGATAGATAGATAGATATGAGATAGATAGATAGATAGATAGATAGATAGATAGATAGATAGATAGATGTGAGATAGATAAATAGATAGATAGATGTTCTATTAGTGGAAGAGTTGAACAAGAGTTACACACAAGTAGAACCATATTATCCCCCCGCTGTGTAGGGAGACCATACAGAGATAGGTATGTAATACAATGTAACAAATTTCTTGTTCCTTTTCGGAAATGTTTATGGATCAGGGGAGGGCCCGGGTGCTCTCCAGATGTCTGCTATATTCTCACCACTGGATGTGCCGATTCCCTGCTGTAGTGCTGCTATGTAAACAGGTCTAGATCCTAGGTAACCGCGCTACATCTGGGGTCCGTATGTCTCTACCCTGCTAAATGAAAACAAAGCTCTGACATCTTAGACAAAGCAATAATACCAATCCTGGAATAAAAGTCCAGAGAAAGAGATATTTTTTTCATTTAGGTTTTTAAGGAGTTGATAAACATCCAAAAAATAGAGCCGAGTGTTGGAGATTCGGAGCATTGGACACAGGACGCAGTCTCCTACATCAGCAGCATCTGCATCTAACAGGTCAGAACTCAAAGCAGCAACATTCCGTCACTGAGGATCAATAACTGACCGTGGACCTGTTTCATTAAGGAACTTAGGCAAGAAATTGAGTACGTTTTCTTACTTAAGTTTTCTGGACAAAACCATGTTACAATGCAAGGGGTGTAAATTAGTTTAATTTTTTGCACATAAGTTAAATACTGACTGTTCTTTCATGGAGCACACAAATACTTGATAGCTTATTTGTAGACTGAAAATTAAAGTTGATATTTGTGTGCTACATGTAAAAAAGCCAGTATTTAACTTATGTACAAAATAATAAACTAATTTACACCCCTTGCGTTGCAACATCATCATCACCATTTATTTATATAGCGCCACTGATTCCGCAGTGCTGTACAGAGAACTCACTCACATCAGTCCCTGCCCCATTGGAGCTTACAGTCTAAATTCCCTAACACACACACACACACACACACACACACACACACACACACACAGACAGACAGAGAAAGAGAGGGACTAGGGTCAATTTTGATAGCAGCCAATTAACCTACTAGTGTGTATTTGGAGTGTGGGAGGAAACCGGAGCACCCGGAGGAAACCCACGCAAACAAGGGGAGAAAGAGGGGAGAACATACAAGCTCCTCACAGATAAGGCCATGGTTTTGTCCAGAAAGCTTAAGTAAGAAAACTTACTCAAATTCTTTCCTAAGTTCCTTAATGAATCCGACCCCGCGTCAGGAATCAGCTTCGGTAAAATGACGGATAGTAGAGAAGCGCCACAGTACAATATGGAAGAAATATTCTTTATATATTTCATTTTTTCTTTTTTTTTTCTTTATGTTTTTCCTTTTAGAATTATCTCCATATTTTTACTTATTAACTTTACTGGCAGCTGTCACATAGGGCCTGATTCATTAAGGAAAGTAAAGCAAAGAAAATTAGCAACTTTTCATCTTAGCAAATACAGATATTTAAATAGGATAAAAGACAGAAGAATTCATACAACCCATAAAATGATAAATAATATAATGGTTATTTACATCACACATAGTAAATAGCAAAAATTAACAATGGTAAATTTGAGTTATATTTTCCAGGACAAGCTTTTTTTGCAAGATAAACAGAAAATGAAATATCGTTGGTATTTGACCATTCGCACCACGGATTAATCCCTGGGAAATACTGTAACCATATGGGAAATTGCTTATTACTAAATGCTTGTGGCCACAGGTTTTCACCTTAAATGAGCTGATATGTTCCGGAGATCCCTCCTAGGACCTCAGGGTAGACTACTGGAGGCGAAGAGCCAGTAAATGGAAGACTCTGGTTTTCTCTGGGTCCCTGTCAGCTAGGCTTAATAGGACTCCCTGTACAGAAGGACACTGGAGGAGAAAGTAGAGGTATAGGTGGAGGAGGACACCCCCACACTGCCAGTACGGTCACTGGAGGAGAAAGTAGAGGTATAGGAGGGGGAGGACACCCCCACACTGACATTCTGGTCACTGGAGGAGAAAGTAGATGTATAGGAGGGGGAAGACACCCCCACACTGCCAGTTCGGTCACTGGAGGAGAACATAGAGGTATAGGAGGGGGAGGACACCCCCAAACTGCCAGTACAGTCACTGGAGGAGAAAGTAGAGGTATAGGAGGGGGAGGACACCCCCACACTGCCAGTACAGTCAATGGAGGAGAAAGTAGATGTATAGGAGGGGGAGGACACCCCCACACTGCCAGTCCGGTCACTAGAGGAGAGCATAGAGGTATAGGAGGGGGAGGACACCCCCACACTGACATTCTAGTCACTGGAGGAGAAAGTAGATGTATAGGAGGGGGAGGACACCCCCACACTGCCAGTCCGGTCACTGGAGGAGAAAGTAGAGGTATAGGAGGGGGAGGACACCCCCACACTGACATTCTGGTCACTGGAGGAGAAAGTAGATGTATAGGAGGGGGAGGACACCCCCACACTGCCAGTCCGGTCACTGGAGGAGAACATAGAGGTATAGGAGGGGGAGGACACCCCCAAACTGCCAGTACAGTCACTGGAGGAGAAAGTAGAGGTATAGGAGGGGGAGGACACCCCCACACTGCCAGTACAGTCAATGGAGGAGAAAGTAGATGTATAGGAGGGGGAGGACACCCCCACACTGCCAGTCCGGTCACTAGAGGAGAGCATAGAGGTATAGGAGGGGGAGGACACCCCCACACTGACATTCTAGTCACTGGAGGAGAAAGTAGATGTATAGGAGGGGGAGGACACCCCCACACTGCCAGTCCGGTCACTGGAGGAGAAAGTAGAGGTATAGGTGGAGGAGGACACCCCCACACTGCCAGTACGGTCACTGGAGGAGAAAGTAGAGGTATAGGAGGGGGAGGACACCCCCACACTGACATTCTGGTCACTGGAGGAGAACATAGAGGTATAGGAGGGGGAGGACACCCCCAAACTGCCAGTACAGTCACTGGAGGAGAAAGTAGAGGTATAGGAGGGGGAGGACACCCCCAAACTGCCAGTACAGTCAATGGAGGAGAAAGTAGAGGTATAGGAGGGGGAGGACACCCCCACACTGACATTCTAGTCACTGGAGGAGAAAGTAGATGTATAGGAGGGGGAGGACACCCCCACACTGCCAGTCCGGTCACTGGAGGAGAACATAGAGGTATAGGAGGGGGAGGACACCCCCACACTGCCAGTACAGTCACTGGAGGAGAAAGTAGAGGTATAGGTGGAGGAGGACACCCCCACACTGCCAGTACGGTCACTGGAGGAGAAAGTAGAGGTATAGGAGGGAGAGGACACCCCCACACTGCCAGTACAGTCACTGGAGGAGAACATAGAGGTATAGGAGGGGGAGGACACCCCCACACTGCCAGTACAGTCACTGGAGGAGAACATAGAGGTATAGGAGGGGGAGGACACCCCCACACTGCCAGTACAGTCACTGGAAGAGAACATAGAGGTATAGGAGGGGGAGGACACCCCCACACTGCCAGTACAGTCACTGGAGGAGAAAGTAGAGGTATAGGAGGGGGAGGACACCCCCACACTGCCAGTACGGTCACTGGAGGAGAAAGTAGAGGTATAAGAGGGGGAGGACACCCCCACACTGCCAGTACAGTCACTGGAAGAGAACATAGAGGTATAGGAGGGGGAGGACACCCCCACACTGCCAGTACAGTCATTGGAGGAGAACATAGAGGTATAGGAGGGGGAGGACACCCCCACACTGCCAGTACGGTCACTGGAGGAGAAAGTAGAGGTATAAGAGGGGGAGGACACCCCCACACTGCCAGTACGGTCACTGGAGGAGAAAGTAGAGGTATAGGAGGGGGAGGACACCTCCACACTGCCAGTACGGTCACTGGAGGAGAAAGTAGAGGTATAGGAGGGGGAGGACACCCCCACACTGCCAGTCCGGTCACTGGAGGAGAATGTAGAGGTATAGTTGGGGGAAGTGACCCCCACACTGCCAGTACAGTTACTGAAGGAGAACATAGAGGTATAGGAGGGGGAGGACACCCCCACACTGCCAGTACGGTCACTGGAGGAGAAAGTAGAGGTATAGGAGGGGGAGGACACCCCCACACTGCCAGTCCGGTCACTGGAGGAGAATGTAGAGGTATAGTTGGGGGAAGTGACCCCCACACTGCCAGTACAGTTACTGAAGGAGAACATAGAAGTATAGGAGGGGGAGGACACCTCCACACTGCCAGTATGGTCACTGGAGGAGAAAGTAGAGGTATAGGTGGAGGAGGACACCCCCACACTGCCAGTATGGTCACTGGAGGAGAATGTAGAGGTATAGTTGGGGGAAGTGACCCCCACACTGCCAGTACAGTTACTGGAGGAGAACATAGAGGTATAGGAGGGGGAGGACACCCCCACACTGCCAGTATGGTCACTGGAGGAGAATGTAGAGGTATAGTTGGGGGAAGTGACCCCCACACTGCCAGTACAGTTACTGGAGGAGAACATAGAAGTATAGGAAGGGGAGGACACCCCCACACTGCCAGTATGGTCACTGGAGGAGAATGTAGAGGTATAGTTGGGGGAAGTGACCCCCACACTGCCAGTACAGTTACTGGAGGAGAACATAGAGGTATAGGAGGGGGAGGACACCCCCACACTGCCAGTATGGTCACTGGAGGAGAACATAGAGGTATAGGAGGGGGAGGACACCCCCACACTGCCAGTATGGTCACTGGAGGAGAATGTAGAGGTATAGTTGGGGGAAGTGACCCCCACACTGCCAGTACAGTTACTGGAGGAGAACATAGAGGTATAGGAGGGGGAGGACACCCCCACACTGCCAGTATGGTCACTGGAGGAGAATGTAGAGGTATAGTTGGGGGAAGTGACCCCCACACTGCCAGTACAGTTACTGGAGGAGAACATAGAGGTATAGGAGGGGGAGGACACCCCCACACTGCCAGTATGGTCACTGGAGGAGAACATAGAGGTATAGGAGGGGGAGGACACCCCCACACTGCCAGTATGGTCACTGGAGGAGAATGTAGAGGTATAGTTGGGGGAAGTGACCCCCACACTGCCAGTACAGTTACTGGAGGAGAACATAGAAGTATAGGAGGGGGAGGACACCCCCACACTGCCAGTATGGTCACTGGAGGAGAATGTAGAGGTATAGTTGGGGGAAGTGACCCCCACACTGCCAGTACAGTTACTGGAGGAGAACATAGAGGTATAGGAGGGGGAGGACACCCCCACACTGCCAGTATGGTCACTGGAGGAGAACATAGAGGTATAGGAGGGGGAGGACACCTCCACACTGCCAGTACGGTCACTGGAGGAGAACATAGAGGTATAGGAGGGGGAGGACACCCCCACACTGCCAGTATGGTCACTGGAGGAGAATGTAGAGGTATAGTTGGGGGAAGTGACCCCCACACTGCCAGTACAGTCACTGGAGGAGAATGTAGAGGTATAGGAGGGGGAGGACACCCCCACACTGCCAGTATGGTCACTGGAGGAGAACATAGAAGTATAGGAGGGGGAGGACACCCCCACACTGCCAGTACAGTCACTGGAGGAGAACATAGAGGTATAGGAGGGGGAGGACACCCCCACACTGCCAGTACAGTCACTGGAGGAGAACATAGAGGTATAGGAGGGGGAGGACACCCCCACACTGCCAGTACAGTCACTGGAGGAGAACATAGAGGTATAGGAGGGGGAGGACACCCCCACACTGCCAGTCCGGTCACTGGAGGAGAAAGTAGAGGTACAGGAAGAGAAGAATCCTCCATGTTGCCTGACACTTCATTGCTAATGCAACGCCTGCAGGTGGAAGCGTAGATGATTAATGTTACATTGTTTCTCCTACAATTACTGGTCATTATAAATGCTGCATCCAGCGGTATACCTGAAGTGAACACCTTTGTATACTAAGAGCTACAGATGGTTGTGTATTAAAGTCACACTGACAGTTTCCTTTCCTCACCTTGCTGTGTTGCTCTCACAATCATCTGTCACAATATATCGGTTTTAATTCCTGTAGTTGTTTTTTATTAGTTTTTTCCTATGTTTCCATTGTTGAAAATAAAAATTATTTGGATATAGAAGGGAATTTAGCACATATGTCATTAAACCCCAGATATGCCTATCCTCATAGTCGTGATGTGATCTGTATGTGGACGAGGTGGCAGACATAGGACTGATTGTGTTATCTAATATTATCTCTCATATCTTGGTATCAAATCTGGGACCCCCAGTCATCGCTCCGTCCAGGTCACAAGGAGCTGGTGATTATAACGTACAAGACTCATATAATAGGAAAGAAAAATCCATCTCTGGAAAATCAAACTGTCTGGACTCTCGTCGTTCTTTAATCTGGGGAGGAGAAAATAACACAGTGTAACGTCACAAGTGCTTCAAAATCCCGAGTGAGAGAGATAAACTGTTTATTTCTGATTTGACCATTTTTATTGCACAATAATAACCTACTAATAGCTTGTGCAGCTGCCAGAGAGGATGCTTTATAGTGAAGAGCTAAAGCCAAAGAGCAAACTGGCATCTGGCCTAATATAACAGGCTCTAATTTAACCCTCTAGAAACCAGCGACATGTAGTTTTGTCACTGATTGCGATAAAGGTATTGTTTACCAAATAAAAATAATTATTATGTAGAAAGTTCAATGTGAGGGGAAATCAAAGACACATTCATTGTTACAGGTAGAAAGGAGCCAGGAGTAGTAACAAAACCATAATAACTTCACAGCCCCCCAGTGGAATCCCTGCCACCCCCCCCCCCCCAAGCAAACACAATCAGTGCAGCCACATTCATATATTCAGTATACAGTAATAACAGGAATGTGTGTATAGCTCAGGTACCTGTGTCAGATTGGTAATGATGTAATTAGTGTGATGTAGTGTTGGGTGGTGTTATAGGATGGAGATACTGAGGATAACAGGATGTGTATATAGCTCAGGTACCTGTGTCAGATTGGTAATGATGTAATGTTGGGTGGTGTTATAGGATGGAGATACTGTGGATAACAGGATGTGTATATAGATCAGGTACCTGTGTCAGATTGGTAATGATGTAATTAGTGTGGTGTAGTGTTGGGTGATGTTATAGGACGGAGATACCGAGGATAACAGGATGTGTATATAGCTCAGGTACCTGTATCAGATTGGTAATGATGTAATTAGTGTGATGTAATGTTGGGTGGTGTTATAGGATGGAGATACTGAGGATAACAGGATGTGTATATAGCTCAGGTACCTGTGTCAGATTGGTAATGATGTAATTAGTGTGATGTAGTGTTGGGTGGTGTTATAGGATGGAGATACTGAGGATAACAGGATGTGTATAGCTCAGGTACCTGTGTCAGATTGGTAATGATGTAATTAGTGTGATGTAGTGTTGGGTGGTGTTATAGGATGGAGATACTGAGGATAACAGGATGTGTATATAGATCAGGTACCTGTGTCAGATTGGTAATGATGTAATTAGTGTGATGTAGTGTTGGGTGATGTTATAGGATGGAGATACTGAGGATAACAGGATGTGTATATAGATCAGGTACCTGTGTCAGATGGGTAATGATGTAATTAGTGTGATGTAGTGTTGGGTGGTGTTATAGGATGGAGATACTGAGGATAACAGGATGTGTATATAGATCAGGTACCTGTGTCAGATTGGTAATGATGTAATTAGTGTGATGTAGTATTGGGTGGTGTTATAGGATGGAGATACTGAGGATAACAGGATGTGTATATAGCTCAGGTACCTGTGTCAGATTGGTAATGATGTAATGTTGGGTGGTGTTATAGGATGGAGATACTGTGGATAACAGGATGTGTATATAGCTCAGGTACCTGTGTCAGATTGGTAATGATGTAATTAGTGTGATGTAGTGTTGGGTGGTGTTATAGGATGGAGATATTGAGGATAACAGGATGTGTATATAGCTCAGGTACCTGTGTCAGATTGGTAATGATGTAATTAGTGTGATGTAGTGTTGGGTGGTGTTATAGGATGGAGATACTGAGGATAACAGGAATGTGTATATAGATCAGATACCTGTGTCAGATTGGTAATGATGTAATTAGTGTGATGTAGTGTTGGGTGGTGTTATAGGATGGAGATACTGAGGATAACAGGATGTGTGTATAGCTCAGGTACCTGTGTCAGATTGGTAATGATGTAATTAGTGTGATGTAGTGTTGGGTGGTGTTATAGGATGGAGATACTGAGGATAACAGGATGTGTATATAGATCAGGTACCTGTGTCAGATTGGTAATGATGTAATTAGTGTGATGTAGTGTTGGGTGATGTTATAGGATGGAGATACTGAAGATAACAGGATGTGTATATAGCTCAGGTATCTGTGTCAGATTGGTAATGATGTAATTAGTGTGATGTAGTGTTGAGTGATGTTATAGGATGGAGATACTGAGGATAACAGGATGTGTATATAGATCAGGTACCTGTGTCAGATTGGTAATGATGTAATTAGTGTGATGTAGTGTTGGGTGGTGTTATAGGATGGAGATACTGAGGATAACAGGAATGTGTATATAGATCAGATACCTGTGTCAGATTGGTAATGATGTAATTAGTGTGATGTAGTGTTGGGTGGTGTTATAGGATGGAGATACTGAGGATAACAGGATGTGTGTATAGCTCAGGTACCTGTGTCAGATTGGTAATGATGTAATTAGTGTGATGTAGTGTTGGGTGGTGTTATAGGATGGAGATACTGAGGATAACAGGATGTGTATATAGATCAGGTACCTGTGTCAGATTGGTAATGATGTAATTAGTGTGATGTAGTGTTGGGTGATGTTATAGGATGGAGATACTGAGGATAACAGGATGTGTATATAGATCAGGTACCTGCGTCAGATTGGTAATGATGTAATTAGTGTGATGTAGTGTTGGGTGGTGTTATAGGATGGAGATACTGAGGATAACAGGATGTGTATATAGATCAGGGACCTGTGTCAGATTGGTAATGATGTAATTAGTGTGTTGTAGTGTTGGGTGATGTTATAGGATGGAGATACTGAGGATAACAGGATGTGTATATAGATCAGGTACCTGTGTCAGATTGGTAATGATGTAATTAGTGTGATGTAATGTTGGGTGATGTTATAGGATGGAGATACTGAAGATAACAGGATGTGTATATAGATCAGGTACCTGTGTCAGATTGGTAATGATGTAATTAGTGTGATGTAGTGTTGGGTGATGTTATAGGATGGAGATACTGAGGATAACAGGATGTGTATATAGCTCAGGTACCTGTGTCAGATGGGTAATGATGTAATTAGTGTGATGTAGTGTTGGGTGATGTTATAGGATGGAGATACTGAGGATAACAGGATGTGTATATAGATCAGGTACCTGTGTCAGATTGGTATAGATGTAATTAGTGTGATGTAGTGTTGGGTGATGTTATAGGATGAAGATATTGAGGATAACAGGATGTGTATATAGATCAGGTACCTGTGTCAGATTGGTAATGATGTAATTAGTGTGATGTAATGTTGGGTGATGTTATAGGATGGAGATACTGAGGATAACAGGATGTGTATATAGCTCAGGTACCTGTGTCAGATTGGTAATGATGTAATTAGTGTGATGTAGTGTTGGGTGATGTTATAGGATGGAGATACTGAGGATAACAGGATGTGTATATAGCTCAGGTACCTGTGTCAGATTGGTAATGATGTAATTAGTGTGATGTAGTGTTGGGTGGTGTTATAGGATGGAGATACTGAGGATAACAGGATGTGTATATAGATCAGGTACCTGTGTCAGATTGGTAATGATGTAATTAGTGTGATGTAGTGTTAGGTGATGTTATAGGATGGAGATACTGAGGATAACAGGATGTGTATATAGCTCAGGTACCTGTGTCAGATTGGTAATGATGTAATTAGTGTGATGTAGTGTTGGGTGATGTTATAGGATGGAGATACTGAGGATAACAGGATGTGTATATAGCTCAGGTACCTGTGTCAGATTGGTAATGATGTAATTAGTGTGATGTAGTGTTGGGTGGTGTTATAGGATGGAGATACTGAGGATAACAGGATGTGTATATAGATCAGGTACCTGTGTCAGATTGGTAATGATGTAATTAGTGTGATGTAGTGTTGGGTGGTGTTATAGGATGGAGATACTGTGGATAACAGGATGTGTATATAGATCAGGTACCTGTGTCAGATTGGTAATGATGTAATTAGTGTGATGTAGTGTTGGGTGGTGTTATAGGATGGAGATACTGAGGATAACAGGATGTGTATATAGCTCAGGTACCTGTGTCAGATTGGTAATGATGTAATTAGTGTGATGTAGTGTTGGGTGATGTTATAGGATGGAGATACTGAGGATAACAGGATGTGTATATAGCTCAGGTACCTGTGTCAGATTGGTAATGATGTAATTAGTGTGATGTAGTGTTGGGTGGTGTTATAGGATGGAGATACTGAGGATAACAGGATGTGTATATAGATCAGGTACCTGTGTCAGATTGGTATAGATGTAATTAGTGTGATGTAGTGTTGGGTGATGTTATAGGATGGAGATACTGAGGATAACAGGATGTGTATATAGATCAGGTACCTGTGTCAGATTGGTAATGATGTAATTAGTGTGATGTAGTGTTGGGTGGTGTTATAGGATGGAGATACTGAGGATAACAGGATGTGTATATAGATCAGGTACCTGTGTCAGATTGGTAATGATGTAATTAGTGTGATGTAGTGTTGGGTGGTGTTATAGGATGGAGATACTGAGGATAACAGGATGTGTATATAGCTCAGGTACCTGTGTCAGATTGGTATAGATGTAATTAGTGATATTTGTGTTGCACAGATCAGATGATGACAACCATAACATTTTTATTGGTGGAAATGACTATGAATATTACTCCGACATCATTTGTGAATGATCAGACTTGTAGAAATTTCAGTTGTAGGTGAAAGACAGAACTCGGCTGTAATTACTTCACATCACTTCCAATAATTGCTCTCATACTTGGACAGCTTAATTGCTGCACTTACTGACTGGCTCCTGTAATGACACAGATATAGCAACACTGATGAATGAGCTCCTTGTGGCTCAGAACTTGAAGGCTTCACAATGGACTGACAACTTTGTAACACAGAAGTAGATTAACTGTATCTCTCCCGACTTGCTGGATCATAATACCACATGATCCGTCTTGTCAACTGACAGAACAGGCTGAGATAGGTAGTTTCACAACATATCTGGGCAGCCATAGGATGTATGCTACTGCTACACACAATGGCCAAAGACCATTACATCCATATGTGTTTGTTGAACATCTCGTTCCATTACCATGACTATAATATTGAGGTGGTAAATCCCTTTGCTGCCATAACAGCCTTCACTCGTCTGGCTAGGCTTCCCACTAGATTTTGTAACATGTCTGCGGGGATTTGCATCCATTCAGCCCATGTGTATTAGTGAGGTTGGGCACTGATGTTGGGCATATAGGCCTGGCTTGCAGCTGACATTGAGCTCTGGGCTCTTTGTAGGCCAGTCTAGTTCTTCCACACAAAACACAGGAAACTATTTTTTTAATAGATTTTGCTTTTGACACATTCCCCAAAGTGTTGGAAGCACATAATTCTCCAGAATGTCATTGTATGCTTTAGCATTATGACTTCCATTCAGTGGAACTAAGAGGTCCAGGCCAATCCATTGAAAACAGCACAAGGTCATCATTCTTCCTCCACCAATCTTCAGAGTTGGCAGTATGTATTCTCCCAGCATCCACCAAACCCAGATTCATCCATCAGACTTCCATATATTGAGGTATGCTTTATCATTCTAGAGATTGCATTTCCTCTTCTCTAGAGTGCAATGGCGTTGTGCTTTACACCACTCCAGTCAACGTTTGTCATTGTGCATGGTGATCTTAAGCTTGTGTTTGGCTCTTCAGACATTGAAATCCAATCCATGAAGCTCTCGATCAACAGTTGTGGTGACATTGTTTCCAGAGGCAGTTTGGAGCTCTGTTGTTGCAGTGGAGGACAGGAGATTTTTGTGCGCTAGAACTTTAGTCTGTGGGCTGATGTGGCACACCGCTTTGTGTTTGAGCTGTTGTTGCTCCTAGAGGTTTTCATTTCACAATTACAGCATTTACTTTTGGCTGTGGCAGCTCTAGCAGAACTTAGTAGATCCGAGTACTGAGCCAGCTCGGCTTGGTACTTTTGCACGCTCTTGGATTTGAAAACAAAGCAAAACGTCATTGTTACGCCATTGGATCTCGCAAGATTTGGATACTATAAGTACCGCCCTCCATGGCGATCTAGTGTCATTTCACAGAAGGGATAGCACAGTTCTTGGCAGTCTCTAGTGCAGTTGGGAAGCATCTTAGGTATAAAAGAAAGAGGAGGGGTAGCAGCATTCTTCAAAGTCTCCAGTGACATTCAGGAGAGCTCCATTGCTAATTGTCATTGCTGAAATACAAATAATAGGTCTGGCAGGCTTGGTCTTCTAAATCTACAGTCACATTGTACTGTGTTATATAGGTAACAGACAAAGAGGAGAACTCCATTGCTCCATTGCTAATTGTCATTGCTGAAATAATAGGGCTGGCTGTCTTGCTCTAAATCTGCTGTTACATTTTACTGTACCATAGCTCACTCAGAAACAGCAGAGGTGGCAAGGTTCAGTACTGAAACAGAAATTGTAATAATAGGGCTGTCAGTGTTCTTAAAAGTCTCCAATGACATTCTACTGTGCCATAGCTCATAGAGAAACAGGAAGGGTGGCATTGTTCTTGTCACTCTCCAGTCTCAGTCATTAAGATACTAATCTCTCTACCTCATGTGCTAAAGCCTATGTTCAAGTGCATAGTGGTTTTAAGTCAGGGAAACAAAGATATGAATAAAATGCTTGTACCTTTTTTAAAAAAAAAACACCTCTCTAATAAAGGTGAAAGTTTACTGTAGAAAAACATAAAATTGCCAACGTGCCATTCTATTCAAAATATTACCAAGCATACCAGCATCAGCTAGCTCCATTCTCTCAGCTAGATCTCAGCACCTGCAATCTACACTGTCATCATATCCACCCTCATAAGTGTGTATCTCATCCTCAAACAATACTAATTCATCCCTGCTGGAATCCATCATCACAGAAGTCTGTGTACTTTGATGTAATTGCCAGCAATGGCCTTCCTCATGGAATTTGTAGTTCATTTTACGGCAGAGCTGTCATGATTTTTGGGCAATTCTTTTAGACAATTATAAATGTCAAAATGTTGTGCAGACTCATCTGCATCACCACTGGGTGTCTTGGGAAAGCTAAGTTTGTTCCTAGCAGCAATTTCCACAGAAACTGAAGGAGGAGACGTCATTGTGTCATGTACCACTTGAGCTGTCAGCTTGCTGACCAGGAGCTCATTGCATCTCTTGAAATCTAGGTCAATTGGAAATAAAGAGAAGACATAGCTCTTAAACCTAGGATCAAACACAGTTGCCAAAATGTAATGATCCGATCTCAAGATGTTGATAAGTCTTGGATCCTGGCGAAGCGAATAAAGTACTTAATCTACAAGTCCAACATAATTAGCGGAATTGCCTTGTTTCATTTCCTCCTTCAATTTCTCTAGCTGCTTTTCAATAAGTCTAATTAAGGGAGTCACTTGACTCAAGCTAACAGTGTCTGCACTCTCTTCACAGGTGACTACTTCGAGTGGTTTCAGCACCTTGCACCACATGGAAAGTACTCTCCACTGCACTGGACTAAAGTACGTTCCCCCTAAATTCTATTCTTCTTGCAGCTGTTGCATTCTTATACATGTTATTGCAGAATCCCGAAAATGACTCTAGATATTTCGGGACACAGACAGCATTGCCTGCATGTCATTGTCATTTTTTAAAAACTTCTGTACCACCAAGTTGATTGTGTGAGCAAAACAGGGAATGTGATGGAATTCCCCCTCCCACCCCCCGCTGTAATGCTCTAACAATATTGGTGGCGCTATCATAAATCACATATCCTCAGGAGAGTCCAAGCAGGATAAGCCATGATGCAATGACATCCCTTAGTTTTTCAAACGGTTGCCAGCGGTATTACCTCTGACCTGCGCCTCTTCTTGTCTCTGGTAACCACCTCTCACTCCCGCCTACAAGACTTCTCCCGTGCTACTCCCCACTTATTGAATTCCCTACCATGCTCAATCAGACTTTGTTTTCATGTCTTCATTCATTTTGTCTGCCTTGTTTGCTCTTGTTTCATGTATGTCTTGTTTTATCTATGTCCTTGTATTCCCTACTGTATGGCACTGTGGAGCACTGTGGTGCCTTAGAAATCTACGATAATAATAATAATAATAATAATAATAATAATAATAATAATAATAATAATAATAATATGCCTCTTACTAAAGCCGGTGATACACAGAGTAGCTGCCTCTGAAAAATGTGACATTCTTGGGTACATGCTGCTGCTGTCCCTGCAGGTGAAGGCAAATCACCAACCCAGTGGTCTGTCACAGTCATATAATCTTTAGTTTGCCCAGTTCCGCTTGTCCACATATCTGTGGTTAAGTGTACAGTGGGTAGAATGGCATTTTGTAGCCCAATAATTACATTTTTACGAACCTTCTGGTAGATGTGAGGAATAGCTTTTCTAGTAAAATGGTGTCGTGATGGAATTTGGTAATGGGGGCACAAGACCTTAAGTAACTGTCTAAAACCAGCTGCATTAATAGTGGATGTTGGACGCAGATCTAATAATAGCATATTGTTTCAAAGGGAGTAGAGATGAAACAATATAATTCAGTCCTTAGAGATACCTATGTTTCACACACATATATGCAGTATCTCCTTTTGGACTGTTCACATACGCTGTGTACCTTCACTTTTGTGCATGGTTGGAATACTTTCAATACTAGTGCACCTATTGACTCTACTAGCAGTCCATCACAAGCCTGAACCAATCGGGAGCCTTATTTCTGGCAGCCAATCACGCAACAGATCCCCTTCCCGGGCGCCTTTAAATACCTGTCCCTACTCCAAGATCTACAATTTCCCTGAAGAAGCTATAGGCGAAACGCGTTGGTCACGCTGCTGTACCCTCTCCTAATGTATGCTCTGGACGAGAGCAAACAAAAGAGGCAGTCTTCAGGAGAACGGGGCACCGCATCAGCCCTTACAGGGTAAGTCTGTTGCCTCACAGTACCCTGGCATCACTAACTTCAGATTGGACTCCTTTTTGCATCAGGAGAAACGCCTCTGCTACAAATTAATGATATTCGGGGCTTTGGCTCTGTGATTAAAATAACCCAGAATGTATATTTCACTTGGAAATAAGACCACTACTCTGGGAACTCTGCAGCAAATTTAACCCAATCTTGGGACAATATCTGTCTACTTGCTTAGAGACTGACTACTGCATAGTCAAAGATCTGCCATTTCCCGAGATACTCATTCATTGGACTCTGTATGCCTACTTATCATCCTCGGTATTTATCTGTTTTGTGTTATATATACAGACAAGAGTTTGATCTATGTGGGTTTATGAGCCATGCTTGTTTTATTATATGGATACTGTATATCTGTGTCTGAACAATGTGCACTTGTATATGGTATATATCCCCTTGTTTATCCTAAATAAGGTTGTAACCTATTTTCATTGTGTATTATACATGCATGACCTTTGATAACCAAGCAATAAAAGGTTTATTATATAGAACTGATTTATCTCACCTTGTGCGCCAAGGGGACACCCTCTACTAATACTAGCAGAGTCGCCATGGCGTCTGTGATCCTCTTTGCGACTGGGTGACAGCTTTCATACTTGCTTCTTCTTGCAAAGGATTGTTTAGCAGTCAATTGTTGTAAACTACTAGTAGTCTTATTCTTGGTCTGCTTCTGGGATGAAGATCCACCCCTAGCACCAGGAGCAGCAGCAGTGGGACTAACGCTCAAGAATTCTTCAGAGGAATCCAGGATAGTGGAGGAGTCATCTCGCATTAGAAACTTGGATGCAGGACTAACTCCGATCACTTGTGAGGATATTGATGATGGCTAGACAACTGTTGTCAGGATTTGTGTCAAAATAATTCCACACATAAGAGGTGGATTTTTGGTCTTATGCCCAGGCATGACAATGACCTTCTTCTTATCACTGGCAAGAACTGCTGCAATCTTTGTTTGAAAGTGAATGAAACTAATATTGTGACCTGTGAGGTGGTCAAAATTGAATGCAAATGACTTGAAATTAGTATTAATGAGGTTAATAATAACGTAGGGGGAAAAAATGCAAAATTATGTGATTTTAGCAAAATAAAATTGGTATTTTAGAAAAAAATAGGGATGCAAAACCAAAACACGCAAGGGCGGTTTTGCCAAAACCAAAACTAAAACATGAAGCTAATCCAAATCCAAAACCAAAACCAGACCAGAACACAGGGACAGTGAACATCTCTAGCTGAAAGTCACTGAGCTCTTTAGTATAACCCATTCTAAGGCTAATGTTGGACTATGGTGATTACATGGTTGTCTGCTTGATTTTATCCACCTGTTAGGAAAGGATGTGGCTAAAATGGCCAAACACACTAATTTTGACCATGCCTACCTCTGCTAAATGAGAGCTGTAGGTTGCCTACCTATGCTATGTGAGAGTCCTAGGTTACCTATCTATGCTATGTGAGTCATAGGATGCCTACCTCTGCTATGCGAGTCCTAGGTTGCCTATCTCTGCTATGTGAGTCATAGGATGACTATCTCTGCTATGTGAGTCATAGGATGACTATCTCTGCTATGTGAGAGTCCTAGGTTGCCTATCTCTGCTATGTGAGAGTCCTAGGTTACCTATCTCTGCTATGTGAGAGTCCTAGGTTGCCTATCTCTGCTATGTGAGAGTCCTAGGTTGCCTATCTCTGCTATGTGAGAGTCCTAGGCTACCTATCTCTGCTATGTGAGAGTCCTAGGTTGCCTATCTCTGCTATGTGAGAGTCCTAGGCTACCTATCTCTGCTATGTGAGAGTCCTAGGTTGCCTATCTCTGCTATGTGAGACTCATAGGTTGCCTATCTCTGCTATGTGAGAGGCCTAGGTTACCTATCTCTGCTATGTGAGAGTCCTAGGTTGCCTATCTCTGCTATGTGAGAGTCCTAGGTTGCCTATCTCTGCTATGTGAGTCATAGGATGACTATCTCTGCTATGCGAGTCCTAGGTTGCCTATCTCTGCTATGTGAGTCATAGGATGACTATCTCTGCTATGTGAGAGTCCTAGGTTACCTATCTCTGCTATGTGAGAGTCCTAGGTTGCCTATCTCTGCTATGTGAGAGTCCTAGGTTGCCTATCTCTGCTATGTGAGAGTCCTAGGTTGCCTATCTCTGCTATGTGAGCCATAGGATGACTAGCTGTGCTATGTGAAACTCATAGGTTGCCTATCTCTGCTATGTGAGAGGCCTAGGTTACCTATCTCTGCTATGTGAGAGTCCTAGGTTGCCTATCTCTGCTATGTGAGAGTCCTAGGTTGCCTATCTCTGCTATGTGAGTCATAGGATGACTATCTCTGCTATGTGAGAGTCCTAGGCTACCTATCTCTGCTATGTGAGAGTCCTAGGTTGCCTATCTCTGCTATGTGAGCCATAGGATGACTAGCTCTGCTATGTGAGACTCATAGGTTGCCTATCTCTGCTATGTGAGAGGCCTAGGTTACCTATCTCTGCTATGTGAGAGTCCTAGGTTGCCTATCTCTGCTATGTGAGAGTCCTAGGTTGCCTATCTCTGCTATGTGAGTCATAGGATGACTATCTCTGCAATGTGAGAGTCCTAGGCTACCTATCTCTGCTATGTGAGAGTCCAAGGTTGCCTATCTCTGCTATGTGAGTCATAGGATGACTATCTCTGCAATGTGAGTCCTAGGTTACCTATCTCTGTTATGTGAGTCATAGGATCCGTACCTCTGCTATGTGAGAGTCCTAGGTTACCTATCTCTGCTATGTGAGTCCTAGGTTGACTATCTCTGCTATGTGAGTCATAGGATGACTTGCTGTTTCTGTCCATTTGTGCCTCAGCTGTGCACATAACTCTCACTGTGATGTCAGAGCAGCTTCTGTACAAACAGATGGATAAATGTGCCATTCATTCTCCTGCAGCGTGTGTGTCCCTCCGCTCATATTTCCTACATCCAACCGGTAACGTGCAGCCCCTCGTAGAGATGGTCATGCAAACTTAACCTTTGCTGACTCACAAATCATTTCACGTGGACTGTTTGAAGGAAAAACTCTAAATCCACTGGGATTTGTGTGTTTTCAGAACATCTTCTGGTAATTAATAAGCACAGAAGAAAAGATTTGTAAATGTGGTGTCCGGGGTTTATAGAAAGTAATGATGTCATGAAATGGATTTAATTATGTCACTTATTAAACATTATAAAAGATAACAATTTACTCTTTCTAATCTGTCATTTGATGACTGTTATTCCAGTCTTGGGCTATCTAGTCCAGTATATTGGAAATGTTCATGTTTTGTATACATTATATTCAGCAGTGTATTTACAGGAACCAACCTATAAACTTGAACTATCTCATATTTCCTCTTTTAGTTTTCTGACAAGCAATATTCCCCGATCCCTTACATCTAAGGCCACTGTACTAGAAGAATAAATAGTGGTATAATATAATACAAGGTATTACTGTATTCTCTCCAGGCACCAAACCCCCCTCGCTGTCGTCTCTGCCTATTGTTCTCGGCACCCAGACCTCGTTCTCCGGAGTGTGGATTTGGCTTTTCCACTACCCTGTAATTTGCTGATTGACAGTTCTAGTACCGCTGGTAATAGAGCTGGGACTGCCAATTATACAGTCATGCAGTGGAGCTGTTAATATTAATTCATTAATTTATGGACAGAGACAACTTTTACTCTATTTGGTACCCAAAGAGAAAGTACAATGTGGCTTCTTTGTTTCCTATCTCCTGACCTGCAAGATGCAACAGTATTGTTGTGTTACGTTCTACTATAACGCAATAAGTAACAAGTCCTGAACCTTCCCCATCACTCTTATCACATACGGTATTGCATATCCTATTTATACATCTATTTATAGACAATTCATAGGCAATTTGCACATGAAAAGCTATTTCCAGGGAGACCTATAGTTTAACATAAAAGCAAGAATTATAGCACATTTAACACTTTATTATAATTATATTTCTGGTACAGTCTGTAGCATTCACAAAATAGTTGTTTAGCAACAAAAAAAAAAATGTTCCAATGCTGCCCTCTAGTGGTAATCTTATAAACTGCTCTAAGCTGTGAACTGTATATTAGACAATGTGCTCTCTTTTGTAACTTATAGGGCATTAGAAGTCACTGAGAAGTTCTCTGACCACATAAAGGCACAAGGCTACAGACTTTCCCATTCATGGATCTCTGAGATGACTTCTATGATCCCAATAAGGCAGTGTAATATCCCTTACAAAAGTTTAAGCAAACATTCACTATAGGTCACTACATCTCACTACATCTCACTACATCTTACTACAGCTTACTACAGCTCACTACAGCTCACTGCATCTCACTACATCTCACTACATCTCACTACAGCTCACTGCATCTCACTACATCTCACTACATCTCACTACAGGTCACTACATCTCACTACATCTCACTACAGGTCACTACATCTCACTACAGGTCACTAAAGGTCACTACAGCTCATTACAGCTCACTACAGCTCACTACATCTCACTGCATCTCACTACAGCTCACTACAGCTCACTACATCTCACTACAGGTCACTACATCTCACTACATCTCACTACAGGTCACTACATCTCACTACAGGTCACTACATCTCACTACAGCTCACTACATCTCACTACATCTCACTACAGCTCACTACAGGTCACTACATCTCACTACATCTCACTACAGGTCACTACATCTCACTACAGGTCACTACATCTCACTACAGGTCCCTACATCTCACTACATCTCACTACAGCTCACTACAGCTCACTACAGCTCACTACATCTCACTACAGCTCACTACAGCTCACTGCATCTCACTACATCTCACTACATCTCACTACAGCTCACTACATCTCACTACAGCTCGCTACAGCTCACTACATCTCACTACAGGTCACTAAAGGTCACTACAGCTCATTACAGCTCACTACAGCTCACTAAAGCTCACTACATCTCACTGCATCTCACTACAGCTCACTACAGATCACTACATCTCACTACAGCTCACTACATCTCACTACGGGTCACTACATCTCACTACAGGTCACTACATCTCACTACAGCTCACTACATCTCACTACATCTCACTACAGGTCACTACATCTCACTACATCTCACTACAGGTCACTACATCTCACTACAGGTCACTACATCTCACTACAGGTCCCTACATCTCACTACATCTCACTACAGCTCACTACAGCTCACTACAGCTCACTACATCTCACTACAGCTCACTACAGCTCACTGCATCTCACTACATCTCACTACATCTCACTACAGCTCACTACATCTCACTACATCTCACTACAGCTCGCTACAGCTCACTACATCTCACTACAGGTCACTAAAGGTCACTACAGCTCATTACAGCTCACTACAGCTCACTAAAGCTCACTACATCTCACTGCATCTCACTACAGCTCACTACAGATCACTACATCTCACTACAGCTCACTACATCTCACTACGGGTCACTACATCTCACTACAGGTCACTACATCTCACTACATCTCACTACAGCTCACTACAGGTCACTACATCTCACTACATCTCACTACAGCTCACTACAGCTCACTACAGCTCACTACATCTCACTACAGCTCACTACAGCTCACTGCATCTCACTACATCTCACTACATCTCACTACAGCTCACTACATCTCACTACATCTCACTACAGCTCGCTACAGCTCACTACATCTCACTACAGGTCACTAAAGGTCACTACAGCTCATTACAGCTCACTACAGCTCACTAAAGCTCACTACATCTCACTGCATCTCACTACAGCTCACTACAGATCACTACATCTCACTACAGCTCACTACATCTCACTACGGGTCACTACATCTCACTACAGGTCACTACATCTCACTACAGCTCACTACATCTCACTACATCTCACTACAGGTCACTACAGGTCACTACATCTCACTACATCTCACTACAGGTCACTACATCTCACTACAGGTCACTACATCTCACTACAGGTCCCTACATCTCACTACATCTCACTACAGCTCACTACAGCTCACTACAGCTCACTACATCTCACTACAGCTCACTACAGCTCACTGCATCTCACTACATCTCACTACATCTCACTACAGCTCACTACATCTCACTACATCTCACTACAGCTCGCTACAGCTCACTACATCTCACTACAGGTCACTAAAGGTCACTACAGCTCATTACAGCTCACTACAGCTCACTAAAGCTCACTACATCTCACTGCATCTCACTACAGCTCACTACAGATCACTACATCTCACTACAGCTCACTACATCTCACTACGGGTCACTACATCTCACTACAGGTCACTACATCTCACTACATCTCACTACAGCTCACTACAGGTCACTACATTTCACTACATCTCACTACAGGTCACTACAGGTCACTACATCTCACTACATCTCACTACAGGTCACTACAGGTCACTACATCTCACTACAGGTCCCTACATCTCACTACATCTCACTACAGCTCACTACATCTCACTACATCTCACTACAGCTCACTTCATCTCACTACAGCTCACTTCATCTCACTACAGGTCACTACATCTCACTACAGCTCACTGCAACTCACTACATCTCACTACAGGTCACTACATCTCACTACAGCTCACTGTATCTCACTACAGCTCACTACAGGTCACTACATCTCACTACAGCTCGCTACATCTCACTACAGCTCACTACATCTCACTACAGCTCGCTACATCTCACTACAGCTCACTACATCTCACTACATCTCACTACAGGTCACTACATCTCACTACAGCTCACTACAGGTCACTACAGCTCACTAGATCTCACTACATCTCACTACAGCTCACTACAGCTCACTACATCTCACTACATCTCACTACATGTCACTACAGCTCACTACATCTCACTACAGGTCACTACAGCTCACTACATCTCACTACAGCTCGCTACATCTCACTACATCTCACTACAGCTCACTACATCTCGCTACAGGTCACTACATCTCGCTACATCTCGCTACAGCTCGCTACAGCTCACTACATCTCACTACAGCTCACTACATCTCACTACAGGTTACTACATCTCACTACATCTCACTACATGTCACTACAGCTCACTACAGCTCATTACAGCTCATTACAGCTCACTACAGCTCACTACAGGTCACTACAGTTCACTACAGGTCACTATAAATACCTCTATGGGTATAATTTACAATTAGGAGTAAGACAAGTAGAAGGTGGGTTTACTCAATATGTCAAATTTATAATGTGTGACCATATTTAGAGGTGGGAGGGGGCGTGTCTTGGTTTAACTCTAAATTTATATTTGTATGACACATACAAAAGCAGCCAGGATTTTGCACCATTTAGCTGGATTTGCCCTTAACGTTTAGTGAGGTCAGACATCACAAATAGAGCTCTGTAGTATTTGGTGATAAATATATAATATTGAGAGATGGAGAAATCCCTCTTGATCATATCAGCAGCAATACACCAAGCTGTGATCCCATATCCTGGCCTTTCATATACAATCCACTAATCTAATAGACGTAAACAAGTGAGTTTAATTAAATATCCAGAAAGAGGATTTTGGAAACGTGTAAATAGTGGAATATTGTTATCTTCAGCTCTTGTTCCACCTTTAGCTTAGCTAATATTTCTCACCACATTTTTATAATCTGATGCTGTTAGTGGGGGCTGGGGGTCCGGCGTTAGGAAGTGTGAGAGCAGATGTGTGTATTACACGTGGGACTCACATGCGGAGTAGCCCTGGTCTCAGGAAGAGTTAATACACAGAACATGAGGGGAATCTGAGAGGGGCACTTCCTTTCAAAGGAAACCATGTGCGGCTATAAAGTGGGGAGGGGGCCTTGAATTAACAATGTTACCTTGGCTGACACCAGCCTAAGGATTGGGATTGGCTATCTATAAGTGCGGCAGTAAAACATGTTACATTAAAGCATCATACCCACAGTGGGCGTTCTCCTGACCTGAATCCCACACATGGTACATATAACCACACACAACACCCTATATATCTTACACGTTTCTTTTCTGTTTCCTAATATAGAAATATTTTCATCAGCAAGCAGCGAGTCTAATCATATATCACATACAAAACTCTACAAAATCAAATTAAAGTCATATTAAAGTCATGAGAATACAGAATGCAAAAGGTGAGCAGGACTGAGGGTCCCAAATCCCACGAAACTTTCAGCAACACTCTGACCCGGGACCCCCAGAGTCTCGGGCCAGGAGGAGACAATTAGGGGGAGATACGAGTAGAGATACAGAACCAGACCGGTTCAACAACCTCAAACTTTTGTTCGAACCAATCTCAAAATTATTAAAAATGTGTTTTTGGTTCGACCGCTGTGGTGTGTGTTGTACATCCGCAAAGCTGTTAACTTGAATTTGAAGTTCACAGTTATTAGTAGAGTTTCACCTTTTGCTAGAAAGTCTGCCCCCAATCCTCTCTCCCATCATGTTCTTCCCTGTTTTCTTCCCTATTTTCTATATCCTAGCTGGCAGTTTGTCACCTCTGGTAATTGCAGAACCTTCTTCTAGCACATACTAAGTGATGGTTGCCATTGGTTTTGCTAATTATTGGATAGTCCAGGGTTGGTGCCACTATATGGGGGGAGGGGCGCAAAAAACCTTGTGCCCCCCCATACTCAAGTTGGCTTTAAGCCCTATGCTGAAAAGTACTGTTTAATGTTCATCAGATGCTATTTCACAGAAAACCGACACATTCTCATTAATATTACTTCAACCAACAAAATGGCGGACATGACGACCAGTCCAATTCAACAAGGAGTTTTTAAGACTGTCCTCAAACCAGGTTTCTTTAAATGGCTATAAACCCACAAACAAGGGGTATGTTATCCCTGGGAACGTGTAATTATTTATTGTCACTAAGAGCTGGGCAGGTAATTCTACATGTTAGTAAGATTACAGTACGATGGCTGATAGACACACACGATGAATGGGCGCCTTGCTCAAACTGCTCACAAGAGCTCACAATCAAATGCTAGTAAAGAATCAACTGCCCCAATGAATAAATGTTCATATGGCAGCTAGTGGACTTCAGTCCAGGGTAGAAGGTCGGCTGTTGCCTCAACATTCAGGTTAAGTTGAGAGTTAATGTTGAGACTCAGTTACTGATTAGGAAAATCTTCAAACTATCAGTAGAAAGTTCTTCTCCTGGGAACTAGAGCAAATCCTGATCCACAGACGTCTGAAGGGACCTCCGAGGAGAATCATCATCATTATTTATTTGTAAGTTGCCACAAATCTCCTCAATGCCGGACAGTCAGAGTTACAAATCATATGAAATACAAATCTGACGGATCCGACAAAGATATGAGTATAATACAGTAAGAACTGCAGATTTACATATTCTAAGGGGTAAATGTATCAAGCTGAGAGTTTTCTGCTGGGTTTGAAAAGTGGAGATGTTGCCTATAGCAACCAATCAGATTATAGCTATCATATTGTAGAATGTACTAAATAAATGATAGCTAGAATCTGTTTTTTCAAACCGGCCGGAAAACTCTCAGCTTGATACATTTACCCCTTAGTCTTATTCAGTAACTTGTTATATACATAATCCAGTCTTCTTTCACCGTCGTTCAGTATTTGGCTTCCCCGACCAAACATGAAAGAGTTAACCAGCTGTATAACTGCCGATCTCTTCCTATGATATCACTTTATTCACGCAGCCAGTAACTGCTCCCCCGGTGGCGGGATGCATGTGCTGCAGTCACCGTTTCACGCCATCTGCCCCCTGGTGGGATAATGTGACCACACGTAGGAAACATCCTTAACATGAGAACCAGCAGCTGATGAAAACAAGATGCTCATTGCCCAGACCGGGGTTACTATAGTACAGATACGAGCTGCACAGCTCAGTCTAATATTCTGTCAGAATCCCGCAGCGGCCTCAGTTCGCTGACATTTAGGTGAAGAGGCTGCTTCCTAATTGTTTTTCCTTATGTGAAAGAAACCACACAGCCAACTGCACAATAACAGTTCTATAAGCAGTAGGGACTCAGCGGATGGAGCCGTTTGTGATGTCATTAGTTACTTATTCACATAAAGGTCCTGATACAAAGTTGGACGCTTTTGCATCCAAAATGTGTTGCATAAAATGTCACGTCTACGTGTTTCTTCTCAGTTACATGTATGTTCTCTTAAACACTGCAAAGGTCTGATGACAAAGATCATCATTGTCATTATCATCGTCATTGTCAGTATCACCCCCTAGGTGTCTCTGCAGACAGATCCACCTCTCATTATCCTGCAGTTATGTGAACACATCTTTCCTGTACTCCCCTTGATTCCGCTTTCAACCCTCTCTAAATATAAAATGAATCATACATACGGACGTGTACATACAAGTTTTTGGTGCACAAGCGCAGTGTGGAAATGCGTATTTTACGGTAAAAGAAAAATGTTTGCCCAACTTTGCATCAGCCCCAAAGACTTTCTAAACGAATTTTGAGCATCTGTCTGACCTAGTTATGCTGCACACAACCTGTGCAGTATTTAGAGTATCTTGTACTTACAGCCTCTTATACCTGAGAAGTTAATGCTCAGTAAGATGAGTCTAATTCTGAGCCACTCACATCTTGAAATATATTAGTGATGAGATGTAATTTTTGCATCCACTGTAAACTGGGTTTAGAGGGGATGAGCAGGATAATTTTGATGAGGATGATGAGGATAATAATGATGATAATAATGATGAAGATGAGGATGATGATGATAATTTTGATGATGAGGATGATGATGATGATGTCAATTATGATGATGAGGATGATTTTCACATCTTTATTTCGGACATATCTATATACTAGATTTAAAGTTTCATGTTCATGTGAAGGGTCAGTTCCCAAATATATCACTGACATCCTGAAAATAGAGGTCAGCAACAAGAGTAAATGATTAAAGTGGAGTCATGGCTGACGTATAGTCAATGCAACATTCTGAGAGTACAGCCAATCAAATCACTGGAAACTAATCATATCACTGAGGTGTTTAGTATCAATTAACCTGACATGAATAGGGCCTGGGGTTGTGTGCACAGCATTGCCCATGAAGACTAATATGAAGATATTGATCTGCGCAGTCCCGTTTCCTGGCTTACAGTCCGGCTCAGTGATTCATTTAACCCATAAATGAGGGTAAACTGAGCAGTGTTTAGGAGAAAAACTGAAAAGTTTAAATAAGTGACGGGGTCTTAAGTAGGGATGAGCGGGCTCGGATATCTGAAATCCGAGCCCACCCGAACCTTGATGTTCCGAGCCGGATCCGAGACAGATCCGGGTATTCCCGCCAATTGCAAAACTGAAAGCGAGGCTCCGAGTCATAATCCCGTTGTCGGATCTCGCGATACTCGGATTCTATAAATTCCACGCTGGCCGCCGCCATCTTCACTCAGGCATTGATCAGGGTAGAGGGAGGTTGTGTTAGGTGGTCCTCTGCCCTCCTATATTCTGTGCTGTGCTGTGCTGTGCTCAGTCCAGTGGTGCTGTGTCCTGTGCTCTGTCCTTCTGAGTTCAGTGGTGCTGCTGGGTCCTGTGCTGTGTCCTGTTCAGTCCAGTGGTGCTGTGTTCTGTGCTCTTTCCTTCTGAGTTCAGTGGTGCTGCTGGGTCCTGTGCCGTGTCCTGTTCAGTCCAGTGGTGCTGTGTCCTGTGCTCTGTCCTTCTAAGGGCATTGTTATTTCCCCATTATTCCCAAGTTATAAAAAATTTAAAAAAAAGTTATAAAAATAAAAATAAAAAAAATAATTATAAAAAAAAGAAATTAAAAAAATATCCAAAAACAATCCTGCAGTATAAGTCCATTGGTACTGCAATATTACAAAGTTCACTGATTCTGCAGTATAAGTCCACCAGTGGTACTGCAATATTACAAAGTTCACTGATTCTGCAGTATAAGTCCAGTGGTACTCTCCTGTGCTGCATATAATTTTTAAAGGCTTTGCCGAGTGTGTGTGGCTTAGGGGTACGCTCTCTTGTGCTACATATAATGGACAACAAAAATTTGGAGGATAAAGCTGCGAGGAAAAAGCTCAGTTTTCCTAAAAGACCCGCTGGCGGGGATGCTGATAACATCTAGTCCGGACTGAAGGACCTGCCAATCATTGCAGACATGTCTACTGTTGCTGCATTGGATGCTGTCACAATAGAAAAAATGGTGGAGGATTATTTTGCTGACACCATCCAAATAGACATGTCAGACAGTCCATATTGTTACTGGCAGGAAAAAAAGGCAGTTTGGAAGCCCCTGTACAAACTGGCTCTATTTTACCTGAGTTGTCCCCCCTCCAGTGTGTACTCGGAAAGAGTTTTTAGTGCAGCGGGGAACCTGGTCAGTGAGCAGCGAAGGAGGTTGCTTCCTCAGAACGTTGAAAAAATGATGTTTATAAAAATGAATAATCAATTCCTCAATCAAGTACAGCACTGCCCTCCAGATAGTACAGAGGGACCTGTGGTTGTGGAGTCCAGCGGGGACGAATTGATAATGTGTGAGGAGGAGGAAGTACACACTGTAGGGGGAGAGGAATCAGAGGTTGAGGATGAGGACGACATCTTGCCTCAGTAGAGCCTGTTTTGGACTAAAAACAATATTGTGAGGTGTGAGGTGTTCAGAATAGACTGAGAATTAGTGGAAATGATTGTTATTGAATGTTATTGAGGTTAATAATAGCGTAGGAGTGAAAATAAACCAAAAAAACTTGATTTTAACACTTTTTATGTTTTTTTCAAAATAAATCCGAATCCAAAACCTTTCGTCAGATGTTTTGCGAAACAAATCCAAACCCAAAACCTCAAGGAAATCCGAATACAAAACACAAAACACGAGACACCAAAAGTGGCCGGTGCACATCCCTAGTCTTAAGTGGTCATTGGTTGGACATTGATATGACATTTTTATTGTGTCCACCCAATGCGTTATCCAGAGCATCTGCAAACCTAGCTGCAATGTCCAGGGTGTTACCAGCGCCTGAGCAGTGGGGTCACCGGGTGCTAACTGGGCAATAAGAGGCATTTGTGCCGCACAGAAGCAGTTTGGGGCAGATTTTTGCATTTTGTAAATATGAAAATTGAACACTGTTCTAGAGACCAAACATCATGGAGAGATAATGTTGGGTCTTTAACGAACAAAAACCTACCAGGAAACCCCCTTCTGGGAACATTTGTGTTCACATTAAAGCTGGATTATTTCTTTAATAAACGGGCCACATTCTGTTCCCAGTATCTCAGTGTTACTTTGTTACAATTCTGAGCATTGTTTCACAGTCGTATTTTCACTCTGATATTTTGGGACATATTTCACAGAGGTAACCACAAATATGTATGTTCTCCAGCAATGGGCGAAAAGACCCTTTGCCGGAGGAAATGGGCCACAATGTCGGCCACAAGATTGGTTGTGTCTCACCGTCAATAGCTTCTATCATGGCGGTACTTCTAGCGTTCCTAAGCCGGTTTTGTTATCGCCATCTCACAATGACAATCTTTTCTTTTTTTTAAAAAAAAAAATGTTTTATTCTGGGAATACAACATTTTTATCAACGTGTAAAGGATTTAAATATTTAGATTTATTTTATATATAGTTTTATTTAAACTTTTAGCCTAAATCTGGGCTTTGCGTTCCACTGCACACTTGTGAGCCGCCTGCCACGTATCCACAGAGACTGCCACCGTGAAGCGGTAATTTAACCCTTAACGCTCCGGGACACTATTGTTCAGCTGGTGATATTTTATTAGTAAATAAAACAGCAGCTTCTCCTGAGTACTTTGTGTGTTAGAATATTCAGTGTTGGAGTTTGATGAGACGGACTAGGCGGCAGGAAGTGGGGGCAGCGCTGTGAGATATATAACAGCCGGGAGTTGTGGTAACGCTGGAACCAATATCATCAGTTTACCACATAGTTTCTCTATGTTTTCTTAACTTTCCAGTGGTTTGTACTTGAATGTCTCATGTCATTTTCTATATTTCCTATGTGTCCGTCTGAGCACGGAGGAGTGGATGTGTTAGCGCACACGTCTGCATGTAGGAGATCTGTTACTTATTGAGATGAGACCATAATTGTTACGAGCCGCGGCAGTGCCCAGCCGCCGCGACTCACTTACCCGCGTCCCGGCCGTCGCCATGGCGACCGGGACGTCATTTCCGGCCATAACCCGGCCGTTGCCGGGGCAACCAGCAGACGCTTCAGTGCTGCGTCCCGGCAATAGGAGGAAGCCGGGCGCAGCGATTCTACAGCCTGTGGGCTAATTAATAGGGGCAGATTATAGGAGGCAATTACAGGCATTAGCCTGCAACTGTGCAGGCCAGGGGCAAGCCCTGATTGGCTCTATTGGTGACTGCTCTGTTAACCTGCAGGAGTGTGTTCAACCTGTGATTGGTTCAGCTGGGTATTTGAGGCAATGGGGTCTGCTGCCTCATTGCCGGTTATAGCTTCTGTGCTCCAGTCTGCTGACCTGCTTGTTCCAGTTCCTGTATCCTGTATCTACGTTTGACTTCCCGTGTATGACCCTTGGCTTCGTATTGGACTTCGCTTGTGTTTCCTGTGACCCTGATCCTTGGCTTGTTTACCCGTTCTGCTACTTTGCCTGTGACCTCTGACCTCAGCTTGTTCATCATTACTGTTACCTGCTGCCGGCCTTTGACCTCTGCGTGGACCTGACTCTTCTTGCCTGGGTTCTCCCCAGCCGGTACACACTTCACGACCCTCTGTCAGTCTGCAGCCCAGTCTGTCCCCACCATCAGGGGCTCCAGTGAACACCTGACTGGCAGAGTAGACTCCGGGTTGTGTTGTGCCGGCTGGAGGGGTTCCTAACATTATAACCGGCCCACTCACGGAGACAAGATTAGGATGGATGCAAGTGGATCCACACCGTCTCCGGCACAAACCCTAGCAGGCCATGTTGAGTCTTTGTATCAGATGATGCAGGGATTGGCTGAGCGTATGTCTGTTCAAGAAGAAGCCACAAAAGCTTCACAATCTCCTCCAGATCCCATCTGTGAGCCCAAAATGAATTTACCGGATCGGTTCTCCGGAAATAGAACCTTGTTTCGGAACTTCAGGGAGAGCTGCAAGCTCTATTTTCGGATGAGACCCCGCTCCTCCGGTTCAGAGCAGCAACGAGTTGGGATTATTATTTCCCTTCTACAGGGTGACCCCCAGTCTTGGGCGTTTTCTTTGCCACAGACCAGTCCGGCCATGCAGTCCGTAGACTCCTTCTTTGAGGCATTGGGTTTACTGTATGATGACCCGGATCGAGTGGCCTCCGCGGAAGCTCACCTACGGTCCTTGAAACAAGGCAGACGGTCGGCAGAAGAATACTGCGCGGAATTCCGTAGATGGTCACCTGACAGTGGATGGAACGACCCTGCCTTACGTAGTCAGTTCCGTGTCGGCCTATCTGAACAGATTAAAGATTCGCTAGTGCAATACCCGTCTCCTAGCTCTCTGGAGGATCTGATGCACCTCTCCATTAAAATTGACAGGAGATATAAAGAGCGGAAAACTGAAAAGGAAACGTCATCACCTCCATCCGCCTTCGTTCCTATCTCCCAGGATGGTGAGGAACCAATGCAATTGGGAGCATACCGTCTTTCCGCTGAGGAGAGAGACAGGAGACGGTCACAAGGCTTATGTTTATATTGTGGCGCAAGAGGCCACTTCTCTCGTTCTTGCCCAAACAAGTCGGGAAACGAGCATGCCTAAGGAACGAGGGGAGAGTTCACTTAGGTCTACAAATTGTCTCCCAGAAAAATGCACTATTGGTCCCTGCACAGCTCACGTTCAGTGCTCGTTCTACGAAACTATCAGCCTTCATTGACAGTGGAGCTGCTGGCAACTTCCTTGACATCGAGTTTGCCCGCTCTGCTGGGATTCCGCGGATTAAACTCCAATCTGCCATTACGGTATGTGGCTTAGATGGTAGTCCGTTGCCAGGAGGCAAGATTACTTGGGAGACCCCACCACTACAGTTGAACGTTGGCGCTCTCCATTCGGAATCCATAGTCTTACGCCTTATCGAATGTCCATCGGTTCCTTTAATTCTGGGCCACCCTTGGCTATCCTGCCATAACCCCGTCATGGATTGGGCAAAAGGAGAAATTGTCCAGTGGAGCCCCCATTGTACACAGTCTTGCTTGACACTACCTCTACGTATTATTCAGTCTATTCCGGAGCAGCTCCCTTCTCAGTATCATGGCTACTGGGATGTTTTCTCTAAAAAGGCTGCTGACACACTACCACCGCACCGCAATTTCGACTGTGCCATTGAGCTCATTCCGGGCTCTAAATTACCCAAGGGACGCTTGTATCCTCTCTCCGGTCCAGAGACCAAATCCATGCAGGAGTATATTGACGAAAACTTGGAGAAGGGCTTCATCAGGCCATCCAAGTCCCCAGTAGGAGCAGGGTGTTTCTTTGTACCCAAGAAGGACGGTGGACTCAGACCCTGTATCGACTATCGAGGGCTGAACCTTATTACGGTTAAGAACACCTACCCCCTTCCCCTCATCTCCGTTCTTTTTGATCAATTAAGAGGAGCCACTATCTTCACAAAAATTGATCTTCGTGGAGCCTATAATCTCATACGTATTAGAGCAGGTGATGAGTGGAAGACGGCGTTCAACACGCTCTCGGGCCATTACGAATACCTGGTCATGCCGTTTGGCCTGAGTAATGCTCCTGCCGTATTTCAGGATTTGATTAATGAGGTGTTACGTGAGTTCCTGGGACACTTTGTTGTTGTTTACCTTGATGACATCCTCATATATTCAAAATCGTTGTCTGCGCACCAGGGTCATGTCAGACAAATCCTACAGAAATTACGGGAACATCACCTCTACGCGAAACTCGAGAAATGCGAGTTCGAGGTCCAGAAGGTATCCTTCCTCGGTTATCTAATCTCCTCAGAAGGTTTCTCCATGGACCCAACCAAGGTCCAAGCAATTCTGGATTGGATTCAACCGAATAACCTCAAGGCGGTCCAGAGATTCCTGGGATTCGCCAATTACTACAGGAGGTTTATTGGCGGCTTTGCTGATATCGTGGCTCCTATTGTCACCTTGACCCGCAAAGGAGGTGATCCAACTGTTTGGTCACAACAGGCAATAAATGCATTCAAAACCCTGAAGAAAGCTTTTGTGTCTGCTCAGGTTCTCAGACATCCGGATCCTAGGGTACCGTTTGTTCTTGAGGTAGATGCTTCTGACGTCGGTGCTGGGGCTGTCTTGTCACAAAAAGACCCCCAGACCCACCGCTTACATCCATGTGCCTTTTTTTCCCGTCAGTTCTCATCAGCGGAAACCAACTATGACGTGGGAAACCGAGAATTGCTGGCAATTAAATGGGCCTTTGAGGAATGGCGACACTGGTTGGAAGGCGCTGCACACCAGATCTCCGTTATAACGGATCATAAGAACTTACAGTATATACAGTCAGCCAAACGTCTGAACCCCCGACAGGCTCGGTGGTCGCTGTTCTTCACTCGGTTCAACTTTATTATCACCTATCGTCCTGGTTCCAAAAATATTCAAGCGGACGCCCTGTCTAGAAGTTTCCTGGCACATCATGCTCCGGTCACCTGCTCAGAGCCTATTGTTCCTGTGTCTATGATTCATGCCGGATTAACTCAAGATTTGAGCTGTACCTTACAAAGGTTCCAGAGGTTGGCTCCTGATAACACTCCGGCAGGATGTTTGTTTGTCCCAGTTCATTTAAGGAAGACAGTCCTTGCTGAGGCACACAACAGTCGGACTGCTGGGCATCCTGGAGTCTACAAAACACTGGAAATCCTTTCCCGTACTGTATGGTGGCCGTCTCTGTCTGCTGACGTCAAGAGTCACGTCCGGTCCTGTGAAGTTTGTGCCAGGAACAAAGTTCCCAGGACTCGCCCGGTAGGTCAGTTAGTTCCGTTGGCCGCTCCTGGTAAACCTTGGACACATCTGTCCATGGACTTTATAGTCGATCTGCCACCCTCTGCGGGACACAATACCATTTGGGTCGTGGTAGACCGGTTCAGCAAGATGGCACACTTCATTCCTCTCACTAGGCTGCCTACTGCTCGAGATTTGGCAGTTTTGTTCATTCAACACATTTTCCGCCTCCATGGACTCCCTACAGACATCGTCTCCGATCGGGGTTCCCAGTTCATAGCGCAGTTCTGGAGATCATTCTGTACCCTCCTGGGAATCAAGGTCAGTTTATCATCTGCATACCACCCTCAGTCAAATGGGCAGACTGAAAGGGTTAACCAGTCCTTGGAGAAGTTCTTGCGATGCTACATATCGGAGTTCCATGACAACTGGTCCTCCTTGTTGCCCTGGGCAGAATTTGCCTGTAACAACTCCTGTCACTCATCCACGAAAACCTCTCCGTTCTTTTGCAATTATGGTTTCCACCCCAGATCTAACTCTTTGTATTCACTCCAGTCCGTTGGTATCCAGGAGATCCGTTCCACTGCCAGGGATCTCAGAGTTGTCTGGAAGAAAGTACATTCATCTTTAAAACAAGCCTCACTTGTTGCAAAAAAAATTTCGGACCGACACCGTACCCCCTGCTCCCTTAAGGTTGGCCAGAAAGTCTGGCTGTCTACAAAAAATATCAGGCTCAGACAACCTTGCAAGAAATTGGGCCCTAAGTTCATCGGGCCGTTTCTTATCATCAAGCAGGTGAACTCCGTCGCATTTAGGTTAAAAATTCCAGGCTCGTTAAGAATTCCAAACACCTTTCATTGTTCTCTATTGAAGCCAGTGCTTTATCCTGGTCAAGCCCAGTCTTCAAGTGTGCCTGGGAGAGGTTCCAGTGGGCCACAAAAATTCGTGATTCAAAAGGTCCTTGATTCTAAAAATGTTCAAGGACAGGTGCATTTCCTTATACAATGGAGGAATCGCGGATTAGAAGAGCGATCTTGGGTTCCGCGGAGACAACTCCATGCCCCAAAGAAACTGAAGGAGTTCTTCAAAAAATTCCCTAGGAAACCAGGATGTCGGGGTCCCTCGACCCCTCCTCAAGGGGGGGGTACTGTTACGAGCCGCGGCAGTGCCCAGCCGCCGCGACTCACTTACCCGCGTCCCGGCCGTCGCCATGGCGACCGGGACGTCATTTCCGGCCATAACCCGGCCGTTGCCGGGGCAACCAGCAGACGCTTCAGTGCTGCGTCCCGGCAATAGGAGGAAGCCGGGCGCAGCGATTCTACAGCCTGTGGGCTAATTAATAGGGGCAGATTATAGGAGGCAATTACAGGCATTAGCCTGCAACTGTGCAGGCCAGGGGCAAGCCCTGATTGGCTCTATTGGTGACTGCTCTGTTAACCTGCAGGAGTGTGTTCAACCTGTGATTGGTTCAGCTGGGTATTTGAGGCAATGGGGTCTGCTGCCTCATTGCCGGTTATAGCTTCTGTGCTCCAGTCTGCTGACCTGCTTGTTCCAGTTCCTGTATCCTGTATCTACGTTTGACTTCCCGTGTATGACCCTTGGCTTCGTATTGGACTTCGCTTGTGTTTCCTGTGACCCTGATCCTTGGCTTGTTTACCCGTTCTGCTACTTTGCCTGTGACCTCTGACCTCAGCTTGTTCATCATTACTGTTACCTGCTGCCGGCCTTTGACCTCTGCGTGGACCTGACTCTTCTTGCCTGGGTTCTCCCCAGCCGGTACACACTTCACGACCCTCTGTCAGTCTGCAGCCCAGTCTGTCCCCACCATCAGGGGCTCCAGTGAACACCTGACTGGCAGAGTAGACTCCGGGTTGTGTTGTGCCGGCTGGAGGGGTTCCTAACAATAATAAGCAGAGCTGGCAAATCATCAGAGGGGCTTGTATCCTGCAAGTTACAGGTACACTAGCAGCACTGTGGCAGAGTGGTTAGCACTGCTGCCTCGCAGCGCTGGGGTCATGAGTCTGATTCCCGACCAGACACCAATCTGTGTGTATGTTATAGGAAATAAAGACTGTAAAATAGGGCAGGGACTGATGTGTACGACAAATTCTCTGTACAGCGCTGTGGAAACTGGTGACGCTTTATAAACAATAATAATAATAATCTCAGAGGGGCTGGGCTGGGATCCCTAACTTTATTTTTTTTTTTTAAATGGCTCCTAGGCCTCACGCAATCTCCCAGATCTCCACTAACAAGATGAGCTGCAAACACTATAAACATAAACAAGGTCCTACTGGTGCACTGGGAAAATGGGTACAATAGTGAGAGAGTCAGTGGGGGGTGGAGCCATTACAACATCATTAGGCTGAGCAAAGCTGAAATCAGTCTGTGGCTACATCCCCCTCCTCACATCATGTCACTGCCCCTGTCACATGCAGTCCTGTCCTCACTAACACATCACTCATCTCCTGATACACTCTGTGCTGCTGGGGACCCTGCTCCTTCCACTATATAACTCTCAGTCTGTGGCTTCCTGCTGCCTCCATTCCCCTCCTCACATCATGTCACTGCCCCTGTTACATGCAGTCCTGTCCTCACTAACACATCACTCATCTCCTGATATACTCTGTGCTGCTGGGGACCCTGCTCCTTCCACTATATAACTCTGTCTGTGGCTTCCTGCTGCCTCCATTCCCCTCCTCACATCATGTCACTGCCCCTGTCACATGCAGTCCTGTCCTCACTAACACATCACTCATCTCCTGATATACTCTGTGCTGCTGGGGGACCCTGCTCCTTCCACTATATAACTCTCAGACTGTGGCTGCCTCCATTCCCCTCCTCACATCATGTCACTGCCCCTGTCACATGCAGCCCTGTCCTCACTAACACATCACTCATCTCCTGATATACTCTGTGCTGCTGGGGACCCTGCCCCTTCCACTATATAACTCTCAGTCTGTGGCCGCCTCCATTCCCCTCCTCACATCATGTCACTGCCCCTGTCACATGCAGCCCTGTCCTCACTAACACATCACTCATCTCCTGATATACTCTGTGCTGCTGGGGACCCTGCTCCTTCCACTATATAACTCTCAGTCTGTGGCCGCCTCCATTCTCCTCCTCACATCATGTCACTGCCCCTGTCACATTCAGCCCTGTCCTCACTAACACATCACTCATCTCCTGATATACTCTGTGCTGCTGGGGACCCTGCTCCTTCCACTATATAACTCTCAGTCTGTGGCTTCCTGCTGCCTCCATTCCCCTCCTCACATCATGTCACTGCCCCTGTCACATGCAGTCCTGTCCTCACTAACACATCACTCATCTCCTGATATACTCTATGCTGCTGGGGACCCTGCTCCTTCCACTATATAACTCTGTCTGTGGCTTCCTGCTGCCTCCATTCCCCTCCTCACATCATGTCACTGCCCCTGTCACATGCAGCCCTGTCCTCACTAACACATCACTCATCTCATCATCATCATCATCATCATCATCATTTATCCTGATATACTCTGTGCTGCTGGGGACCCTGCTCCTTCCACTATATAACTCTCAGTCTGTGGCTTCCTGCTGCCTCCATTCCCCTCCTCACATCATGTCACTGCCCCTGTCACATGCAGCCCTGTCCTCACTAACACATCACTCATCTCCTGATATACTCTATGCTGCTGGGGACCCTGCTCCTTCCACTATATAACTCTCAGTCTGTGGCTTCCTGCTGCCTCCATTCCCCTCCTCACATCATGTCACTGCCCCTGTCACATGCAGCCCTGTTCTCACTAACACATCACTCATCTCCTGATATACTCTGTGCTGCTGGGGGACCCTGCTCCTTCCACTATATAACTCTCAGTCTGTGGCTTCCTGCTGCCTCCATTCCCCTCCTCACATCATGTCACTGCCCCTGTCACATGCAGCCCTGTCCTCACTAACACATCACTCATCTCCTGATATACTCTGTGCTGCTGGGGACCCTGCTCCTTCCACTATATAACTCTCAGTCTGTGACTGCCTCCATTCCCCTCCTCACATCATGTCACTGCTCCTGTCACATGCAGCCCTGTCCTCACTGACACATCACTTATCTCCTGATATACTCTGTGCTGCTGGAGGACCCTGTTCCTTCCACTATATAACTCCCAGTCTGCGACTTCCTGCTGCCTCCATTCCCCTCCTCACATCATGTCACTGCCCCTGTCACATGCAGCCCTGTCCTCACTAACACATCACTCATCTCCTGATATACTCTGTGCTGCTGGGGGAACCTGCTCCTTCCACTATATAACTCTCAGTCTGTGGCTTCCTGCTGCCTCCATTCCCCTCCTCACATCATGTCACTGCCCCTGTCACATGCAGCCCTGTCCTCACTAACACATCACTCATCTCCTGATATACTCTGTGCTGCTGGAGACCCTGCTCCTTCCATTATATAACTCTCAGTCTGTGGCTTCCTGCTGCCTTTTTTCCATTGTTAACAACTTTTAAAAACTCAGGATTGTCTATATTGTTCTTTGTTACCCACTGGAGAACGGGGGGCAGACAGAATGATAAGACTGAGCTCTGTCTGCAGTCAAAACACCCAAAAGCTGATCATCATCTATTTACTGGCATAATATATTAATGTTATACAGAAGCAGAGGGCAGGGGCTGCGGCATTGGGGTCTTCATGGAGGGAATACAGTAAATACAATGATAGATCATACTCGCCAACTCTCCCTGAATGTCCAGGAGACTCCCGAATTCCGGGTAGGTCTCCCGGACTCCTGGGAGAGTATGGCAGCCTCCCGCATCTGCCCACTATTAGAGCTTCGATTCCCTAAGGATAGTGTTTATGCTCTGACCCCACTGTAAAATGATGCGTTCGCGTCATTACGTTAGGGGGACAGTGCAAAAAATTGTGCCATTCACTAAGCCCCGCTCCCTCCGCTCATAACCCTTCCTGCAGGGGCACTTGAACAAGTAGTCAACGTATGTGATAGATTGGGGGGGGGGGACAGTAAAATACAGGCCTTTGTCCAGATGAAAGTTGTCTGTTTTTATGGCACCTATGTTTTGGCAACAAGATACAAGGAATGTGAGGGGGAAGAATGAGGAAAATATGACTGTGTGTAAAATACAATAATCTGCTCTGATGATGACTTGTTCTACTTAGTAATAATAATTCTGGTAATAAATCAGACGAGGGAGAACAGGAAGATTTCTGTAACAGGAAACCAACGTGTCTCCGGATCCACACTACTCAGTATTGTACTCGTCACACATCTCCCACTGACTTCACTAAAAGGCAAAGAGATAAATATAATAATCCCATAAATCTTCCTCTTCCTGGGCCACCTACTGAGCCTTGATGTTGTGTCTGGTTCTACAGAGAGTGAGGAGCAGATGTTTGCTGATCAGTAATTCCAAGACAAGAGTCAGAAGTGTTTGTCCACAGACCCTGGTGTCACGCACAGGACCCTCCAAACCACATCTGAGGGTTCACTTACTTATCTATGAGTTCATGGAAACAATCTCTATGAATAAATAGATGCAGCACATGTCTTATTACTCCTACTCAGTACCAATAGCAGGTCCATTAATAAGCAGCTGGAACAGCATCTGCAAACATAGATAGATAGCTTATCTCATCCTAACCTCATACAGCTTGTGCCAACCTGACCATATACAGCTTGTGCCAACCTGACCTTATACATCTTGTGCCAGCCTAACCTTATACAGCTTGTACCAACCTGACCTTATACAGCTTGTGCCAACCTAACCTTATACATCTTGTGCCAACCTAACCTTATACAGCTTGTGCCAACCTGACCTTATACAGCTTGTGCCAACCTAACCTTATACAGATTGTGCCAACCTAACCTTATACAGCTTGTGCCAACCTAGCCTTATACATCTTGTGCCAACCTAACCTTATACAGCTTGTGCCAACTTAACCTTATACATCTTGTGCCAACCTGACCTTATACATCTTGTGCCAACCTGACCTTATACAGCTTGTGCCAACCTAACCTTATACATCTTGTGCCAACCTGACCTTATACAGCTTGTGCCAACCTAACCTTATACAGCTTGTGCCAACCTGACCTTATACAGCTTGTGCCAACCTAACCTTATACAGCTTGTGCCAAGCTGACCTTATACAACTTATCTCAACTTAAAGTTAGGCTGGGTACACACTACATGGTTTTCAGCCAATTATCGAGCCCATCACACGATAAACGACCGTTTGGCCAGATATCACATTAGTGTGTACAGTCCAACAATGAACAATTATCGTTCCAGAACTCATCGTATCGTTTCATTTGATTTCTAAACCGGACTAAAAATCTCATTCAACGATTGATCAGTGTCGTTCCAATTCTGCACTCACCATCAGCAGTGTCCATCGGGTGGGGTACAAGTTTGCAAATGAAATATTTTCGACAAGACAGGACCGAAATAACAATTGCGATTGCTCTCATTGCGACACGTAGGAAATACAGACGAGATGAAAATCTTAAAGAAAAGAATCCCTAAAAAGCATTATACATCCGCTGGGTCCTCGCATTGCAGCAATGTCAGTGTCGTAATTTAAATTGACGTCAATGTGAGTACCGGTATATTCTCTTTCCTGAATTCTTCTCTGTAAGGGAGGAGTGATAGGGGGATTGCCCCCAGTGGTGGGACTCAAATAAATTAACCACCGGTCCTCTGCCCTAATGACCATTTTAAGTATATATAAAGATATCAATACCAAGAGGCAGTAATCTAGTCAAACCCAGGTGTGCGTGTGTGTATAATATATTTCTTATTTTATGCTGCTAATATCAAGATAATAATAGTAATGAGTCATGTTATGCTACACAGTAATCACCCCTTTCAAATTAAGCCCCAGTAATGCCCCCAGTTCATCACTCTCTGCCATGCAGCCTTTGCTCCCCCTTCACACTCTGCCATGCTGCCTTTGCTCCCCCTTCACACTCTGCCATGCTGTCTGTGCTCCCCCTTCACACTCTGCCATGCTGTCTGTGCTCCCCCTTCACACTCTGCCATGCTGCCTTTGCTCCCCCTTCACACTCTGCCATGCTGTCTGTGCTCCCCCTTCACACTCTGCCATGCTGCCTTTGCTCCCCCTTCACACTCTGCCATGCTGCCTGTGCTCCCCCTTCACACTCTGCCATGCTGTCTGTGCTCCCCCTTCACACTCTGCCATGCTGCCTTTGCTCCCCCTTCACACTCTGCCATGCTGTCTGTGCTCCCCCTTCACACTCTGCCATGCTGTCTGTGCTCCCCCTTCACACTCTGCCATGCTGCCTTTGCTCTCCCTTCACACTCTGCCATGCTGCCTCTGCTCCCCCTTCACTCTCTGCCATGCTGTCTGTGCCCCCCTTTCACACTCTGCCATGCTGTCTGTGCTCCCCCTTCACACTCTGCCATGCTGTCTGTGCTCCCCCTTCACACTCTGCCATGCTGTCTGTGCTCCCCCTTCACACTCTGCCATGCTGCCTTTGCTCCCCCTTCACACTCTGTCATGCTGTCTGTGCTCCCCTTTCACTCTCTGCCATGCTGTCTGTGCCCCCCTTTCACACTCTGCCATGCTGTCTGTGTTCCCCTTTCACACTCTGCCATGCTGTCTCTGCTCCCCCTTCACACTCTGCCATGCTGCCTTTGCTCCCCCTTCACACTCTGTCATGCTGTCTGTGCTCACCCTTCACACTCTGCCATGCTGTCTGTGCTCCCCCTTCACACTCTGCCATGTTGTCTGTGCTCACCCTTCACTCTCTGCCATGCTGTCTGTGCTCCCCTTTCACTCTCTGTCATGCTGCCTCTGCTCCCCCTTCACACTCTGCCATGCTGTCTGTGCTCCCCCTTCACACTCTGTCATGCTGCCTCTGCTCCCCCTTCACTCTCTGCCATGCTGTCTGTGCTCCCCTTTCACTCTCTGCCATGCTGTCTGTGCCCCCCTTTCACACTCTGCCATGCTGTCTGTGTTCCCCTTTCACACTCTGCCATGCTGTCTCTGCTCCCCCTTCACACTCTGCCATGCTGCCTTTGCTCCCCCTTCACACTCTGCCATGCTGTCTGTGCTCACCCTTCACACTCTGCCATGCTGTCTGTGTTCCCCCTTCACATTCTGCCATGCTGCCTGTGCTCCTCCTTCACACTCTGCCATGCTGCCTGTGCTCCCCCTTCACACTCTGCCATGCTGCCTGTGCTCCCCCTTCACACTCTGCCATGCTGCCTGTGCTCCTCCTTGCTTCTGTTCCTTCACTTACCTTTTCTATCGGCTTCTTTCTTTTCTCTTCTTCTCTTCTTGTCTTCTTGCTTACAGACTCCTCTCTGCGCGGCTCCTTAATGAACGTAAGTTGTGATGATGTCACACCCGACATTCAGTGCGGACGGAGCAGGGCGGAGGAGCCTGCTCCCCCCACCAACAAAGAGGGTGACTCAGCCTGTAGTCACCGGTTCGCCGAAGCAAGCTTAAAATTAGGTATAGGTTCTGGCGAACCGTTGAGAACCGGCTGAATCCCACCACTGATTGCCCCCCCAGTACACTGCCGCCTCCAGTGCGATGCCACAGTACCTCGCGACCATCAAACAGGAGGCGGCTGTTTTCATTCTTGCCTCTAAAGTCCTGAACAAAAGTGACAACGAACGGAAAGTGACCCGGAGGTGACATCAAACAGAAACACCTCTATACAACTAATAGAACTCAGTTACAACTTTGAGATGGTTGGTTTCTACTAACAAAAATTAAAAAAAAGCATGAATAAGAAAAAGATCTATATACTAATAAACAATAGGAAAATAAATACGAAACAAAAGATATAACTATAAATATAACGAAAAAAGTAAAAAAGAATAATAGACAATAAATAAAGAATAAATAAGAGAATACATATTAGTGCTACACAATAAGGATTATATTTTACATTCATCTACATTACATTACTTTAATAAACTGGGGCCTGATTCATTAAGGATCTTAAATGAAGAAGCTTCTTATTTCAGTCTCCTGGACAAAACCATGTTACAATGCAGGGGTGCAAACTAGTTTTCTGTTTTGCACATAAGTTAAATACTGACTGTTTTTTCATGTAACACACAAATACTTGATAGCTTATTTGTACACTGACATTCAAAGTTGATATTTGTGTCCTACATGAAAAACAGTCAGTATTTAACTTATGTGCAAAACAGAAAACTAGTTTGCACCCCTTGTATTGTAACATGGTTTTGTCCAGGAGACTGAAATAAGAATCCTCTTCATTTAAGATTCTTAATGAATCAGGCCCCTGGTCACTATATAATTTGCACTAGCTCACAATTGAAGTCCATGGGGGTAAATGTATCAAGCTGAGAGTTTTTCGGCGGGTTTGAAAAACCAATCAGATTCTATCTATCATTTATTTAGTACATTCTACAAAATGATAGCTAGAATCTGATTGATTGCTATAGGCAACATCTCCACTTTTCAAACCCACCGGAAAACTCGCAGCTTGATACATTTACCCCCCATATGTTTCAAGATCACTTTTATTTCTTTATTCTTCAATTATGTTTTATATGTTGATTTCCAGCACTTTTTGCCTCATTTTTTCACTATCACCTCATACTTTATACTTCTATATACCAAGATCCTGGGTTCACAATGACACAGAAGGATGACAAATACAGTGACTTTGGATCCATCACACATGGACCATATATTGATTATCAATCCCATAAAAGAGGATGCAATAATTAATTACGGATCACAAATTTTATTATTGGTTTTTTTCACGTTGCATAATTATTATCATATAATTTAATCAATATTTTTTTTTTTTTTTTATAATTATAACTAATGAATTTATAAGAAAGTTTAAATATTGTAGAGATGATCAATATTTAGAGGTAACATCTAAATAGATTATTTTAATATTTGAGTTTACACAAGTGATAGTGTATGGATCATACACACAGTGATCACATGATGATTAGTTTAGTCACTAGAATGATGGATTCATTTTAAGTTATTATTATTGCATTATTGATTCTTTCACCCTTCTTTTATGACGATTTACAATTATTTATAATAGTGATCAATGAGATGCAAATCCATCATTAGTATTGTATACTGTTCTGGGAGTGCACCCTCATGATATACATTGAAGTACATATACCGGTATCAGTGAATAATGACAAGAAGACATAACTGGTGCAGATGTCTTTACTATTAGACTAACCCTAACATGTAGCACCTTTCTTTACCTTCCTGAGCACCAGGCAGTCAGCAGCAACGGTACCACAAACAGACACTCTCCTCGTCCTCAACGCTGGTAGAATGGACCTGACATGAGACTGCTGTGACAGGGAGGGGTGGGAGGTGATGTAGTCCATCGTGGTCACATTGTCAGAGGAACATTTACTGATTAGAGTGCAGCGACTACATCTGGCTCTTACCCCCAGGAGCGCAGTCATCACAATCTCACATTCCAATTAATACAATGCGTAGGGACTTTATTTCTTCAAGAGATTGGTGGGGAAGGTTATGAAGATACAGGACTACCTTACCTACAGGGGATGGCTGGGCTAAGGGGCTACTTTGGGCTGGCTCACTGGATTAGCTGCATTCTTTCCTTTAAAATGTTTCAAATAGACTGCCAGGCTGGGCCTTGCCCCCAAGGCAAAAATTTGCCAGCTCGCTCCTTGTTGCCTATTGGTAAATCTGTTCCTACCATTAGTTCATGTACAACTTTTTCATGTCTGGATCCTCATTAATGTTTTATTTCTCTACAAGTTCTTTCTACTTTAAAGTAACTATTACACAAGTGAATAAACATATTGACAAGTCTACAGCTATCTTTCTTGTCACATGTGTGCTAGAATGTGTCAGAAAAAAAGGGTAAATGAGATTGGTTACATTCCAAATAAGATATAATTTAATACGTGACACAATAAATTATAAAAACAATATCGATATTCCAAAATAAAATAAAATAAGACAATAAACAAATAACAGATAGCCAGATCGATCTGTGGCCCAATAGAATCTCCTTTTAAAATATTCCAAGTGGTACTTAGAAGGTCCCGTAAATCACCATACTGTGATGCGCGTGTGGAGCAACATAATCACACACTCAACATCCAAAGTCCAGTTGGCGGATCCTTCATAGGGTAAGTTAATGGTAAAGATATAAGCTTCCTCAGGCAGCACTATAAATGTTCATAAATAGGTCCCAATAAGGGGAAAAATTTCTTACCGGCACCGCAGATATAAGAGAAAACCCTCCGGAGGGATTGGAATTAAAATCCAACGTATTGTGAGTTCTTGCGGGCTTCACGGCTAAGAATTATTTCCAATGACTCACTGTTATAGCCATGCGTCCTAATTCATTAGTACATACATTCTCTTAGGTGCACCTATTCTGCCTTCCGGAAACCACATAAAACAATATTGGTTCCTGCTGCGAGGTTCCTAGCTTCACTGGTAAGTAAAGAAGCCGCTGTTGTAGGGAGAAATAGCTGCTGCTGACGCGTTTCGACCCATCAGTAGGACTTTCTCAAAGCTGCCAGATGAATCCCCTGAAGAGCTTTATATAGAATAAGGTAAGTTAGAGGAGGTGGATTTGGCCTCGAACAATTAGCCAATAATTTGGACATCTTATACACCGTAATTAGTACTACGCCGTCTTCAACATATCAAAATATTATGCACCTCCTACAAATTATCAAATGACCAGATGCAGGAAAATAAAAAATCTTATTCAAAATAAATCTCAAAAGAAAAAAAAGGAAAAACCAATCTCAAATAAATACTTATTTAAAATTAATATTTACTTAGAACGTTCCAAGCATAACATCAATAAGACACTCCATAAATGAACTGAGACATTATATAGTATTATACTACACATACATATACATATAGAAGGAAGTAAAGTAAATCCTACAGGCATCCCTTTAAAATTACTTCTAGATGGTAATATGGAAGAAAATATAAACATAATACAAACATACATATATAAATAAATATAGCATACAAACATATAAATATACAATAATACACCTATAGGCATATCTAATAGTACACAGGTATACATATTACTATATAAACCCATTAAATAAATCAGTGTGATGAGTGGGCAGCAGCGTGTTGAAGGGGGAGCAGTGTGATAAAGTGGGAGCAGTGTGATGATGAGGCAGACGTATCTGTTATTTGTTGCTCTTATGGTTGTAATTTTATAGCTATATAGTGTTTTCCTTGAAATAAAGCAAAGAACAAACGTGACCAACTTGTATCCTAAAATACATTAATTTGTGAGACACATAGCTGTAGAGCTCAGGGTCTACAGAGGTCAGGACCGGAGAGAGGCAGGAGCCATGACTGAAGAGGGGATGAGCCGTGACTGGAGAGGGTGGGGGCAGGATTAATCTATAAACCCTCTCCCCTAAAAAAAAAGTCTAGATCAACCCCTGTATCTATGGAGTGTGCAGAGTCACAATCTTATCAGCCGATGGTTATGACATATGAAGAGATCTCATCTGATAGTGAATTTTGTAAAACGCGTTTAGTGTGTACACGTGATCCAGCTGCTGATCGGGACTTTTATTTTCTATCGTTGGTAAAATCATTAACAATATCACATTGGGAGAAATTTTCTGTAGTGTGCAGCCAGCCTTATCTAGCTTATCTCAACCTAACCTTTTACAATTCATCTCAACTTAACCTTGTATAGTTTATCTCCACCTAACATTGTACTGTTTAGCTCATAATTCTAAATTACACTCTATCAACTCTAATGCAAGATTTTCCAAACAAATATCTCCAAAATAAATCCACAATTAATGCGCCTGTTTCCTACAAAGAGCTACTAGAATAGCTGTCATTAAACTGCCGGATATTGATCGAGTTTTGCCTAATGCATTAATAATATGTTTAGTGATTTGTTTTTAAAAACCCTGAACTGATGTCTGGGGGTAAATGTATTAACCAGCGGTCCCTACAGGGCAAATTTCAAACGGCAATGCCATTCAAGGCAAAACCGCTGGTTAATACATTTACCCCCTGATGTTAAACTGCTACAAAGACCCGAAACTTTACACATCTCGGCTGTAGCGTCTTTTCTTATGTGATTTACATCAGTGATATATTTATCCAAGTTTCTCCAGTAACACACGGTGGGGTCATGCTGTTCTTTCTGTACTCCCTGTGTACCATGTCTGTACAGAACATTTCTGTTACATTAGAGACTTATCAGCTGGTCACACAAACAGTGACACATACTGCTGCAAGATAAAGACGTGCCACCTCTCTCAGCAACAATTGCATCCTCTGAGGGATGCAACAGACAGCAAGCTGGATACACTTAGTGAAGCATAAACTCATCTTTTATCTATTTAGCTCATTCGTACATTGACTTCCATATACTAGAGTAAAATGTGACATTACCTGCTCATTGCATCATTGTGTACTTCCTTTTGTATTCTGTATTGAATATGAAAACTAGACTATTGGGCTAATATATAGTCAAGATTAAAAGTTTTGAGAATGACACAAATATTATTTTTCACAAAGTCTGCTGCCTCAGTTTTTATGATGCCAATTTGCATATACTCCAGAATGTCATGAAGAGTGATCAGTTGCAATTAATTTCAAAGTCCCTCTTTGCCATGACAATGAACTTTATCCCAAAAACGACAATTCAACTGCGTTTCAGCCCTGCCACAAAAGGACCAGCTGACATCAGGTCAGTGATTTTCTTGTTAATACAGGTGAGAGTGTTGACGAGGACAAGGCTGGAGATCACTCTGTCATTCTGATTGAGTTAGAATAACAGACTGGCAGCTTTAAAGGGAGGGTGGTGCTTGAAATCATTGTTCTTCTTCTGTAAACCACGGGCAGTCATCATTGCTTAGCACAAAAAGGGCTTTACAGGCAAGGATATTGCTGCTAGTAAGATTGCACCTGAATCAACCATTTATCAGATCATCAAGAACTTCAAGGAGACAGGTTCAATAGTTGTGAAAAAGTCTTCAAGGTGCCCAAGAACGTCCAGCAAGCGCCAGGACTGTCTCTTAAAGTTGATTCAGCTGTGGGATCGGGGCACCACCAGTGCAGAGCTTGCTCAGGAATGGCAGCAGACAGGTGTGAGTACATCTGCAAGCACAGTGAGGCGAAGACTTATGAAGGATGACCTGGTGTCAAAATGGCCAGCAAAGAAGCCATTTCTCTCTGGGAAAAACATCAGGGACAGATTGATATTCTGCAAAAGGTACAGGGATTGGACTGCTGAGGACTGGGGTAAAGTCATTTTCTCTGATGAATTTCCATTCTGATTGCTTGAGGCATCTGGAAAAACGCTTGTCCGGAGAAGGAAAGGTGAGCGCTACCATCAGTCCTGTGTCATGCCAACAGTAAAGCATCCTGAGGCCATTCATGTGTGGGGTTGCTTCTCAGCCAAGGGAGTGGGCTCACTCACAATTTTGCCTAAGAACACAGCCATGAATAAAGAATGGTACCAAAACATCCTCCAAGGGCAACTTCACCCAACCATCCAAGAACAGTTTGGTGACATACAATGCCTTTTCCAGCATGATGGAGCACCTTGCCATAAGGCAAAAGTAATAACTTAGTGGCTCAGGGATCAAAACATTGAAATTTTGGGTCCATGGCCTAGAAACTCCCCAGACCTTAATCCCATTGAGAACTTGTGGTCAATCTTTAAGAGGTGGGTGGACAAACAAAAACCCACAATTTCTGACAAACTCCAAGCATTGATTAGGTAAGAATGGGCGGCCATCAGTCAGTATGTGCCCCAGAAGTTGATTGACAGCTGCCAGGGCGAATTGCAGAGATCTTCAAAAAGAAGGGTCAACACTGCAAATATTTACTCTTTGCATAAACTTCATGTAGTTGTCAATAAAATCCTTTGACACTTATTAAATGCTGTAATATTACTTCAGTATACCATAGCAACATCTGACAAAAAGGTCTAAAAACACTGAAACAGAAAACTGTGTGAAAACCAATACTTGTGTCATTCTCAGAACGTACGGCCATGACTGTTGTATAATACATTGTAGTATATAATAGGTTATGAAAGTGACCTATCTATTGGGTCCTAACCTGATATAGGAGTAACTTATAAAAGAGAAGTTGTGATTGGTAACATATCTTAGTAATATATATATATGTTCTTTTCTCACACACATCAGAATGCTTAAAAATAGTAGAAAGAAATAAGTGTGACAATTGTGTCATATACAACAAACTGATGAGTAAATACTTTTTAGGAATAAAGCTGGGATCTGTGACCTCAGCTGTGTCCCACGTGTCTTGGTCAAGTTCCATTTCTTCAACTGCAGAGTTCAGGCTGCAAATGCAAACACTACGCACGCTGGATCCACCTGTCAGATGTGCGAGTGGCGTCCTCACGTTACCTCTCCCAGCATCTGAGGACATAGAGCCCTGCGGCGGTCACATCTACACGAGACATGTCTTATAAGCTGACATAGACCCAGAGACATAACACATGTTGTTAACCACTGACAAACTGTAACAAGGGCGCATTATGCAGTAACCTGGGGAGATGGGGAGAGAGAGAGAGAGATAGATATGAGATAGATAGATAGATAGATATGAAATAGATAGATAGATAGATAGATATGAGATAGATAGAGAGATAGATAGATAGATATGAGATAGATAGAGAGATAGATAGATAGATATGAGATAGATAGAGAGATAGATAGATATGAGATAGATCGATAGATATGAGATAGATAGATAGATAGAGAGATAGATAGATAGATAGATATGAGATAGATAGATAGAGAGATAGATAGATAGATAGATAGATAGATATGAGATAGATAGAGAGATAGATAGATAGATAGATAGATAGATAGATAGATAGATATGAGATAGAGAGATAGATAGACAGATAGATAGATAGATAAATATGAAATAGATATGGGATAGATATGAGATAAGCAGTAAAGAGCATTTGCAGTGGACCATCCAAGAACACACACCCCTATTAGGGACTCTTGGTGCATTACATCCACCAATAAGAATGTCTGGTGTAGAAGTGGATGTCTGGTGGGCAGGACCATGACCTCAGGATGAGTCACCAGGAGCAGATGACTGCCATCCAACGGAAACCCCTGGAGATAATATTGGCTCAGCACCAAGCAGTAGCAGTACATCATCAACCAGCCTAGGGATTTGAGTCCCACCTTGGTGCCCCAGGAGTGCTGTTTGCTTAGCCATAGTGCCGAAGTCAGTGTCAGCTGGAGGTGCTATCCTCTCCTAGGCAGAAGTACACCTAGTTTGATGTGGAGGTAGGAGTGATTAGAAGACCATTAGATGGGATCTTTGGGAATGATTTGGGTTGGGGTGGTGAGCGCTTGCCACCTACAGCTGAACAAACAGGTCTGCTTTGATGCATCTGGTAGGAAGACCTAGATAAATATTTTACAGACCTATCTAAATGCCACTGTTCAACAGACAGTAAGCCACATCCTGGAGGCGGGTCTGACGTTTGTCCAGGCTTATTTAGATGACATTACTACCTTGATTATTTCTTGGGCAGACCACCTGCCATACAATGTTAGCGTTCAGGAGCTAATTCAGGACACAGGACTTACCATCCAGCCGGACATGTGTCAGATGGGGACCGCTGGGGTTCTGCACTTCAAGCGGGAGGTCAGGTACCCACTAACCCAGCCAAAGTCGCATAATCCATAACCACGTCTTTCTAGGAACAGCTGGTTACCAGTGTGGTGGAATCACTTTTTTCAAAATATCATTATCTCATTCAAACATTTCATCCAGGACCCCCAGAATTCCAGCCAACCGCTGCCAGCTGCAAACTGGTTCAGATTCCAAGGACTACATTTACTAACTGCGGGTTTGAAAAGTGGAGATGTTGCCTAGAGCAACCAATCAGATTCTGGGGCCTGATTCATTAAGGATCTTAACTTGAGAAACTTCTTATTTCAGTCTCCTGGACAAAACCATGTTACAATGCAAGGGGTGCAAATTAGTTTTCTGTTTTGCACATAAGTTAAATACTGACTGCAAAACAGAATACTAATATGCATCCCTTGCATTGTAACATGGTTTTGTCCAGGAGACTGAAATAAGAAGTTTCTCAAGATAAGATCCTTAATAAATCAGGCCCCTAGTTATCATTTATTTAGTACATTCAACAATATGACAGCTAGAATCTGATTGGTTGCTATAGGAAACATCTCCACTTTAGCAAACCCGTCGTTTAGTATATATACCCACACGTCCGTTTGTAGAAGAGGAATGGTCGTACATGGCAGAGATCATCCGTGAATATGTGCTCTCTCCATCCCTTTAGCTGATCCAATAATATTACAATAATCTTGCGCTGCAAAATGAAATTTAAGTTTTTTGTTGATCCACGAAACAAGGTGCAACGTTGGGTCTGCTCTGTACTTCACTAGGAACGTCTTCACTATCATAAATTCTTCTAACTCCTCCCCTTCGCCTATGCAAACTGCTGCTCCTCTGCAAGTGCGCCCATTCTGCTCCCAAACAGCGGAAATCTTGGCACGGTTGTAAAAATCGAGGCACACGGCAGGTTCAAGGCTATATTGGCTGTTTAAAACTGTACACATGATCTCTCCTCATAAAAATCACCTTAGCCTCCCTCACCTGTTTTAATTAAAATTAAGTAATTTACGCTAATATATCATAATTGTCCCTCTGATTCCATTCTTGCATTCCCGTTACTTGCATCATAACCCCAGAATCAGTTTAATATCTACCCCCCCCCCCCCCCCTCTATACTCTGCTGGCTGTCGGAGGGCTGTGTGATTAAGAGTTGCTCCTGGGACAAGGGTCATACTGCAATCCTATCTTGCAGACTATTCCCCTGAATTTTCACATCTTAAAAGCTGTCTAAACCCAGCACAATGTTAGACTGAATATTAGGCGCCGAAGCGGAAAAGAAAAGTTCCCTGAAGATCGCATTCTGCTGGCAGTCAAATCACATTCATCTCAAGCCAGAGAGCTGACTTTCCCTGCGCACAATGAATGTTTAATAATAATCATTCTCAATTCCTACTGCACAGACACAGTCCCAGGGAAGAGTGTGTTACTTTATAAGTGTATTATTATGAGCAGGGGCGGGCTGGCCCGGGGGGCAGGGGGCATCGGCCCCCCGGGCTGCTCCGTCAGGCCACTATTAGGGCCGGGGGGTAGGCCGGCCGGCCGCCCCCGGCTGCAAAATACTATGCTTTCCCCCGCGGCCGCATCAGATGCGGCCGTGTCAGCGCACAGGCGGCCGCGTCACATGACAGGGGATGCGACCGCCTGTGTGTCCCCCGGCCACGCCTCTCCCAGCCCGCGCCTGATTATGAGATATGGAAATAAGTAACTTACTGCAGCTCTGAGACTATTATGTAGAAAATATATATTCTCAATACATCCCACTTTCATCCTACTTTATATCTGCTTATAATAAGTATATGTCTGTTTTCTTTTTATTGATTGTTTATTTCCATAGCGCCAATCATATAACTCAGCAATGTACAGAGTATGTAGTCAGTCTCTGCCCCACTGAAGCTTCTTGATAATTCTGTGTATCATTCTAGCGCTTTACATCTATCTCTATAGGGAGCATATTTAAGAAGGAGTGTTAGCAGTTACACACACTTACCGCAACTCCGACGCAAGTTGTAGTGTGCCGCATCTCAGCAGATATCGTGGATATCTGCTGCTTTGCATTTTGTTTCGTTTTTGGGAGCAGTCACCATTCAGTAGTAAGGTGACTGCTCCCTCTCGCAATCTAACAAGTTCCGAAAAATAGTTTTTTCGGTAACTTGTCATGTTAATGTACGCCAGCGGAAGAGCAGAGCTGGACAGCGCATGTGTGGAGGGATCACATGATCCCTCCCTGTCACTCACCTTTCTGTCTCTGCTACTATAGTTTCAGAGAGAGGGCAGAGATGTTTGGGCGCATGCCCAGGTCTTCGACCTGCACATGCGCAATTGCAGTATGAAGAGGAACGAAGAGGACGAGAAGGAGATCTGGAGACAGCGCGTTATGAAGAGGACGTGGCAAGTATTTTTTCTTATCACAGAAACAGCAGTTTATAGGAACTGCTGCTGCTGCCTCTGTGTTGCGTTCTTCATAAATTTGAGAAATAGTTCAATCATTATCAATGCGATAAGGATTGAAAGCAATTTTTCACTATTAGAGAACATTGATAAATGTGCCCCTAGGGAACGTTCAATGTGCGCTCTTTTAGGCTGTTCAAGAGTTATTGTAACAGCCAAAGAAAACAATTAAACATGGAATAAGGAGCTTAGAGACCCTGAGATTTCTCTGCTATCCCTCACAAACCCTGAGGGCTTCCCAGGAATACTGAAAGGGAAACGGACAGACCCAAGCAGACAGGTTGGATGTATGAAGATATAATATCTAAGATTGAGTGAAAATAAACCTCACGTCACAGATTGGGGTAATTCTTCCATTTAAAGCAGAACTGTCCCCTTTGTTTGAGCCAGGAATTTTGTGGGCTTACCCCCCAACTTCGGAGCCTTCAAATCAGGACAGACTGTTAACGGGGGCATGACACGTCAATGTGGGAGCCTGGCAACAGTCCGGGGAGAGCTAAGTCATTTAGAAGTGCTAGACTGTCCCTTGCTGTCCCCTCAAACACCTATTCATTGCCGCCAGCAGTGGTGAGTGGGACATACCTCCCAACTTTCCGATCTGTGGGACAAAGGTGTCCATGGGAAGAATGGAGGGACAGATCCCTCAAATCAGTATTGTTCCACCTAAATTGGGACAGTTGAATATATGTTCAACCAAGGATCATTACAGCACTTTTTTCAAGCTCTACTTTGCTAAACCCAATACTCCTGGGACTCAGTCTAAGTTGGGTGGCTGCTTCCTAGTGATTGATATGGTTCACTCTCATACATATTGGGTAAATGTGGCTGCTTTCACTGAAACAGGCCAGAAGATGTCAAATAAAAGTAATAATAAGAAAATGCAAAGAAAATGTGAGCCATGAAATCATAAAATGGGTCACCGGCTGTTCATCCAGTCACTTGGCCATAATTGTCTCCCCCGTGCCCCAGCAAATGTCGATGATGAATAACACTTGGGTTTTACAGCCGGTTCGGAGCAGCTGGTGATCTCGTGGTTTCCTTCATTCAGTATTCGCACTGTCTTGGCAAAGTCTTCCCCTCTCCGTCCAGCACTGAACCTTCCAGGACTGGCAGAAACTCACAATTGTTTTTGGAAACTGTGCAAAGCCTCAGGCTAATCCGCTCCCTTGTAATAATGCACTAAAACTCATGTTCAAAGGAAAATCCGAGGCCGTGTAGAGCTTTACTGAGTATTTCTGAACAATTCATACATTATTATACAGCAAAAGAAAAGATATGGGATTGGGTGCAGGGGGTAGGAACAAAGCACACAAAGAGGGATACACAATAATAATTCTGAGTGTCTATGTTACCTGTTACTTTTGCCACCTATTAACTGAATTATACACTTCTCTCAATTATAGATCTATAAAACATGTTATGTCATGCCATTGACTATAACAGTACATCATTTCTTTTAAAATTAATTTACATTATCAACTGTTATTATAGTCAATGGCATGATATAACATGTTTTAACTGTACCTGTGATACAACACACGTCTGTGGAAAGTGTGCTAAGTCATTCATTGTATAACGATAGCAGATTGGACGGCGCTAGTATTTAAAGAGATATAACACAGGTGACGAAACGCATTGGACCTATCACAACACAGCTGCGTATCTAGTCATGCCCCCTGACGTCACAGGATTCCCTCGGCTGCTGAATCGAGCCGCGGCTAGCAAGCCGTATGTAACATTTGACTGTAGCAATTGGTCTCTTTGGAAGCCCAGGTAACTGATCTAAAGCAGACCATTGCAACATTGAGAGACATTGCCAACCTGGAGCAGAGTTTACAGCTCACCGTTGATGCGTTATCTGAGCAGGGTGGAGCAGAGACAGAGGAGGATGCACAGGTAGGCAGCTGGGTAACAGTTACTAGGGGTGGCAGAGGGAGGAAGAGGCAGGCCAGTTCTGAGCTAGGCAATCCCAGCAGATTTGCCAGATTGGATGAAGATACTGTGGAAGGCAGTTCAGAATTGGTAGAGTTGGATGACACTGCTTCCTCTAGCAACCAGGGGAATGGTCTCTCCAGCACAGAGGGGACCAAAGTTACTCAGGGACCCAGGCAGATTGTGGTGGTAGGGGATTCAATTATTAGGAAGGTAGATAGGGCAATCTGTTACCGGGACCGTGCATGCCGAACAGTGTGTTGTCTCCCGGGTGCTCGGGCTCGGCATATTGCGGATCGGGTGGACAGATTGTTGGGAGGGGCTGGGAATGACCCAGCGGTTTTGGTGCATGTTGGCACCAATGACCGAGTTAGAGGAAGAAGGGGTGTCCTAAAGAATGATTTCAGGGACATAGGTCGCAAACTTAAGGCAAGGACATCCAAGGTAGTATTTTCGGAAATACTACCTGTGCCACGCACTAGTCCAGGGAGGCAGCGGGAGATTAGGGAGGTTAATGCGTGGCTAAAAGATTGGTGTAGGAAGGAGGGTTTTGGATTCTTAGAGCACTGGGCTGATTTCTCGGTCAGTTGCCATCTTTATTGTCGTGATGGATTGCACCTGAATGAGGAGGGGGCTGCAGTGCTAGGGGAGAGGATGGTTAGAAGGTTGGAGGAGATTTTAAACTAGGCTCCGGGGGGGAGGGGCAAGCAAGTATTTATGGGATAGACATTGAGAGTAGTAAGGAGGAATTTAACAAGAGTAAAGGGGGTGGAGAGGGGGGAAAGGGAAGCATAGCCAATAAGGAGCGGCCCTTTTTAAAGCAAAAAGAAATACCTAAGGGAGGCAATAGATTTAAGTGTATGCTTGCAAATGCAAGAAGCCTGACAGGTAAAATGGGGGAGTTAGAACTAGTAGCAATGAATGAGCAGTATGATATTATAGGTATTACTGAGACCTGGTGGGATGATACACATGACTGGGCAGTCAACTTGGAAGGCTATTTTCTCTTCAGGAGGGATAGGGTAAATAAAAGGGGAGGAGGAGTATGTCTTTATATTAAGCCAGAATTAAAACCAAGTATTCAGGAAGTTATATACGAGAATATTGGTGATAATATAGAGGCATTGTGGGTGGAAATATCCAGCGGAGGAAAAAGTTCAGAGAAGTTTCTGATAGGGATATGCTATAAACCGCCAGATATTAGTACGATTGAGGAAGCCCAACTTCTACAGCAAATTGAAAAGGCTACACAACTAGGTCAAATTTTAATTATGGGGGATTTTAATTATCCGGACATTGATTGGAGTACTGAGACCTGCGGTACAGCTAGGGGAAATAGGTTTCTGAGCACGCTAAAAGACCATTACATGTCCCAATTAGTTGAGGAACCAACTAGGAACCGGACTATACTGGACCTAGTAATAACAAACAATGTAGACGTAATATCAAATATTCAAGTAAAGGAGCACTTGGGAAACAGTGATCATAATATGGTCTCATTTGAAATTAGTTTCCAGAAACAACAGTATAAGGGATCAACTAGGACTTTAAACTTTAAAAAGGCAAATTTTAATATGCTAAAGGAGTCTATAAAGAGCATAGACTGGGACAAAGCCTTTGAAGGAAAAAATACGGAAGAAATGTGGGCTGTCTTTAAAATGTTGTTGGAAACATACACGTATAAGTTCATTCCTATGGGAAATAAATGTAAAAGAATTAAGTCTAAACCAATGTGGCTAAATAAAAAGGTAAGGGAAGAAATGCAAAGGAAGAAGCGTGCATTTAAATTGTTTAAGTCTGAAGGGTCAGAGGAGTCCTTCCATAGGTACAAGGAATGTAATAAAACATGCAAAAAGGAAATTAGATTGGCTAAATTAGAAAATGAAAGGCACGTTGCAAAAGAAAGTAAGACAAACCCCAAAAAGTTTTTTAAGTATATAAATGGCAAAAGGATTAAAAAAGATAATATAGGACCACTAAGAAGTGAGATGGGTGAATTGATAAATGATACTAAGGAAAAAGCAGAGATATTAAACACGTTCTTTTCTTCAGTATTTACCAGAGAGGAACAAATGGCAGGAGTAATACATAAAAATGGAAATGAAACCATGCCATTAATTAATACTTGGTTGTCAAAGGAAGAAGTCCAAAGGCGACTGAAGAATATTAAGATAAATAAAGCTCCAGGTCCAGATGGCATACACCCAAGGGTCCTTATGGAATTAAACTCGGAAATAGCTAGACCGCTATTCTTAATTTTCAGAGATTCAATCTCATCAGGCTCAGTACCAAGGGATTGGCGAATAGCAGATGTGGTGCCGTTATTTAAAAAGGGGACGAGATCACAACCAGAGAATTATAGACCTGTAAGCCTGACATCAATAGTGGGGAAACTACTGGAAGGTATTTTAAGGGACAGTATTCAGCATTACTTGGTATGCAATAAAATTATTAGTGGGAATCAACATGGATTTGTGAGGGATAGGTCATGTCAAACTAATCTAATTAGTTTCTACGAGGAAGTTAGTGGGAACTTAGACATGAGCAGGACAGTAGATGTGGTCTACTTAGATTTTGCAAAGGCCTTTGATACAGTGCCACACAAGAGGTTGGTTTACAAAATAAGGGAACTGGGTCTAGAAATCAAAATTTGTACTTGGATTGAAAACTGGTTAGAGAATAGGGAACAGAGAGTTGTGATAAATGGAACATTTTCTAATTGGTCAAAGGTCTTAAGTGGAGTTCCTCAAGGTTCCGTGCTGGGACCACTCCTTTTTAATATATTTATTAATGACCTTGGTGATGGTTTAGAGAGTAAAGTTTCTATTTTTGCAGATGACACTAAACTCTGTAAGGTAATAAAATCAGAGCAAGATGTAGCTTCTCTACAGAGGGACTTAAATAAACTGGAGGATTGGGCGGCTAAATGGAATATGAGGTTTAACACAGATAAATGTAAGGTTATGCATTCAGGGATCAAAAACAAGAACGCAATCTATAAATTAAATGGAATTAATTTGGGAGAATCTATAATGGAAAAGGATTTGGGAGTGCTCGTAGACAGTAGACTTAGCAATAGTGCTCAATGCCAAGCAGCAGCTGCAAGGGCAAACAAAGTATTGGCATGCATAAAAAGGGGCATAGATGCAAGGGAAGACAGTGTAATTTTGCCACTGTATAAATCATTGGTAAGACCTCATCTTGAATATGCAGTACAGTTCTGGGCACCACTCTATAAAAAAGATAATTTGGAACTAGAAAGGGTTCAGAGAAGGGCGACAAAATTGATAAAGGGTATGGAGTCATTAAGTTATGAGGAAAGGTTAGCCAGTTTAGGCATGTTTACTTTAGAAAAGAGGCGCCTAAGGGGAGATATGATTACTATGTACAAATACATTAGGGGTCAATACAGAGAGCTTTCATGGGAACTTTTTACCCCAAGGACCATACACAGGACTCGTGGTCATCCCCTAAGGTTAGAGGAGAGGAAATTTCACAACCAGCAAAGGAAGGGGTTCTTTACAGTAAGGGCAGTCAAGATATGGAATTCATTGCCAGGTAAGGTTGTGATGGCAGATTCAATAGATATGTTTAAGAAAGGGTTAGACAAATTTTTAGCGGAAAGGTGTATCCAGGGATACGACCGTTAATTTAAAATAAAGGATAGTAGTGGATATAGGGTAAAAATTGGATTGCAATATTGAGTCTGGGGGGATTTTCAAAATTGAAACAGATGGGCGGTTGCCTACTCTGGATTAATTTCAAATATAAGTGCAGGATCGCAGGAGATCCAAAATAGGTTGAACTTGATGGACTGGTGTCTTTTTTCAACCTCATCAACTATGTTACTATGTTACTATGACTCAGGCCCTTAGAGTTATTATTGTGTATCCCTCTTCGTGTGCTTTGTTCCTACCCCCTGCTCCCAATCCCATATCTTCTCCAGTTATTACAATTTGGAGAGCATCAGCTCTCCCCTATTTGGGACAGTGGCAGCATCCAGTATCCCCTCCCCACCTTTCCCTTAACTCCTCAAGGAGCGCTTATCGATCACTGTTTTGTGTATTGATTATTATACAGCTCACCATGTATTTGTTTATAAAGTGTCACAACTCAGCTTTATACAAACATGAACAGGATAAAACAATGGGGTTAAATTAAATACTCATTAATCATGTTAGTAATGGGTACGATAGGCCAGTGAACAATTTCCTTTTGTAGTTTAGAACATGAAATCAATACATCGTAGAACTCAAAATAAACTATCCAGGTCATCATCGAACGTGTAAAATGCTGAACTCATTAACGGCTCTTTCTAAAGGATGGGGAAACAAAATGGGGGGGGGACATTTATGAAAATAGCTGCTGCTGAGGATGATGAACTGCAAATAAATTAAATAATAAGGATGACATTAGACATTATTAGACCAGTTGGCATTGATTTTCTGTTGTAGCTTTTGACAACACCACCTTTTTTCCACCACTAGCTGGGAACTGTTTTATTAAATGTTCCCAGCTGTGCAATCCAAAAAGATTTCAATTGTTAAAATAGTTTTATAATAGTTCAAATTGCAGAGTGACAACATTTTCTATCAAACATATTAAAAAAAATGACCATTTCCTGGGAAGCTTTACAGGCCCTGTCTGACGCTGAGCACTTGTGTGACCCATTTTACATACAGTATAATGTAATATTAAACTGAACCAACACAAGAAAGTTAAAAGCTTTTCGCTGGCTTGTCAGGGAAAATGAAAAACGACCTGTGAGAGTTGGGATTTACTGAGAATCCTGATGTTGGCAGTTCTGTTCCAAATTTATTTCAATCTCTCTCTTCTATCCCACCAAGAAACATTCAACAATTTTCATAAGCTGCAGATCACAGCCTGGGTGTAAAGTCATCTAAACAGACGTCCCTGGGAGGTCACACCACAAACAATATACTATAAACGGCTTCAGTTCTAAAGGAACGTGGTCACTAAACATGCCGCTAGGGGCACATGCCACACAGAGGGGTGGGGGCAATTTACTGAATAAATATATTTACAGGCAGATGTATATTGCAACTGGCGACTGAGTGATTGTAATATGTCCTCCTGGGTAGCAGAGAGGACAGCATCACTAAAACGGTGAAGGTCCAGGGGGGACAGTTACAGAACTCCACCCAAAAACTGTGACTGGGTTTCCTTACCCTATGCTGCTGGAGCCTGGCACCCCTCACCCCCAGGCCTCATCACCACCCTGAGACCCCTGTAGTTCTGCCACTGGCAGCCGGCGAATCCAGCCTGCTTCCCTGGTATCTGGCTCCAAACCTCCTGGAGCAGACTTTGGCCCAAAGATGATGCTAGACTGTGGTGACAAATCCCTGGTAATAAGCCTAAAGATTAGATCACCTAGTGGTGTGTGCAGCTCTTGTAGGTTAGAAAAACATCACTATTTATACTGTACGTGTTCCTGGGAGACACGTGTCCCAGATGTGTTCCTGGGAGACACGTGTCCCTGATGTGTTCCTGGGAGACACGTGTCCCTGATGTGTTCCTGGGAGACATGAGTCCTTGATGTGTTCCTGGGACACATGCGTCCCTGATGTGTTCCCAGGAGACACGAGTCCTTGATGTGTTCCTGGGAGACACAAGTCCCTGATGTGTTCCTAGGAGACACGTGTCCCTGGTGTGTTCCTGGGAGACAAACGTCCCTGATGTGTCCCTGGAAGACACGTGTCCCTGATGTGTTCCTGGGAGACACGTGTCCCTGATGTGTTCCTGGGAGACACGTGTCCCTGATGTGTTCCTGGGAGACACGTGTCCCTGATGTGTTCCTGGGAGACACGTGTCCCTGATGTGTTCCTGGGAGACATGAGTCCTTGATGTGTTCCTGGGACACACGCGTCCCTGATCTGTTCCCAGGAGACATGAGTCCCTGATGTGTTCCTGGGAGACACAAGTCACTGATGTGTTCCTGGGAGACACGTGTCCTTGAGGTATTCCTGGGAGACACGAGTCCCACATGTGTTCCTGGGAGACACGAGTCCCTGATGTGTTCCTGGGAGACATGAGTCCTTGATGTGTTCCTGAGAGACATGAGTCCTTGCTGTGTTCCCAGGAGACACGAGTCCCTGATGTGTTCCCAGTAGACACCCATCCCTGTAATCAGCAGACTATTGAGCACCCTGTAATTCATCCCCTGGCACTTATGCATTGAGCCACTCAACAGTCCTGATCCAGAAGAAGTGGTGAGGAAGGATTCAGACAAAGTAGTCTGCAAAGATGTTCTGCAGCAGCTATCCAAGATGCGAGAGTGGATGCGAGTGCTGGTTAAAGAGCCCATCTCGTCATACTAACTTTGAAGTTATCCATTAAATATTGTACAGCAGTGCAGGAAGATTTGTACTTAGATATCACATGAAATATTGAGCAGTCATACAGCTTGGTTAATGTGCAGCGCCATAAATTGAGTTAATTGTGGAAATTCAGCCGCACCTGCGATCAGCGTTTTTTTCACCGCACCATCTGTTTTTGGGTTGATATCTTTAGACATATTTTTGGCTCATGAACTTAATTCACAGATGTTTGTGAGACGTATTAAGTTAATTGTTATAAGGAAATGTATTACTGACAGGCAGCCAGAAGTGTTTATCCATGTGAACAGAAGGTGTCCTAGTATTGAATGTGTTATATTCTACTGCGCAAATCTTTAGTCTGATCATTTCCTATTGTTTCCTGGATATCTGACTTCTTACTGATTTCTTGGTTTCTCATAGTTATTGGTGTTTATTTTAGGAAGAACAGTGATGTTTTCATGCATAGATACCCCTAGATCTCTACGTATCGTGGATGATTACTTCTAAGTGGCTGAGGCTCACGCTGTGGTCCCTACAAGTAAAAGATCGATGTAAGCGAAATGACAGAAAACATTTAGCGCAAACCAAGTTTTGCAGAGCAACAGCCTCATAGAGGTGCTAAGTTAGGGTGCATTGCATTTGTAAATTTGCATTTCAATTAATTCTGCTGTGAGGTGGGGCTGGGGATTGGGTACATGTAGGCTCTATCTAACTGGTAATAATAATAATCGGATGCATTTGGTTGACAGCGTACTCTCGTCTAATCCTCTCCCTCTCCTAACATGGCACACTGTGACATTTACTTACATTGGAGGTTCCACAACGGGATTACGATTGTCACAGACGGGTGTGTACACTTTGGGCCTCATTGAGCTCTGAACACACTTGTAAACAATCAGCTACAAGAAGTGTGTACTTATGCATTTTATGTCCAAATTAATACACAGCGGTATTTCCACAACTAGGGTATGATTCATTAAAGCACGCATACTGATATTATTTGCACGTATTTATGTGACGGGTGCTGAGGGAGAAACAGCCACACAGCTACAATCCCCTACCCTACACCCCAGTTATTGACCCGATCCTGAGGGAACACTATGGAAAACCACCCCACTGGCTGCAACCCTTCATCCGAGGTCCACCATGATCCTCCTCTCCCTGCACACCTACCGGTACGGACAACTGCGGAAGACACAAAGCATGGAGATCCGTTATCTTCCGAAGGAGGGGGCAATGACCGAGGCGACAACTACGAGACAGAGACGCTCACTCTACCCCGGTTGCCGACACCTCATTTTGCTATGGGCTACTACTCTGGTGCCACGAGTACAAGGCCCCAGGAACAATCCCGCTCAAGTACTCCACCCACCAATAGGTGGCAGCCTGTTCACCAGAGAGGGACCTTAGTGCTATACTCACCGATTGACTCCCATCTCTAGATCCTGCTCTCTCGCGTTCTTCCACCACCTGCAACCACAACACACCGCCTCCCACCTACCCTGACCGTGAGGCTAATATGAGACACACACACGCTGCTACTAGCGGATGCCCCAAGGGCCCTGACCCCGCACCGATTAAAGACCAGTGCGCGACTCTGCTTAGGGAATTTGCACAAAACCCAAATCCCGGGGACTTACCAAGGAGTCTGGCTCCTCTCTAGGGGGAACATACACAGTACCAAGGAACAGTGGCGGAAGCCCCAGGAGCAGCGCACCACCTGGCGAGACGCCTCCGCCTGGAGTCGTCAGCGGCCGCTGCCGGAACTCAGACTGGACCTGTCCAACTCTGTGGTAACACCGCCTAAACTGAAACCGTCAGGAAGGCCTGCCGGAACTCAGCGTCAGGCACCCAAGTGGAACCGAAGACGGGACCTGCCAGAACTCACAAGGGACGTGCTGCGAGGGCAATGGGGAACTCAAACACTGCCTCAACAACTCTGCATGACCCCGGAGACCTACGGGCCGGGCGAGCTACGGAGAATCCTGCAGCTAACCGTATATGTGGAGTTAATTCGTTACTCACATAAGGGGACCACAAACACCAGGGAGGGGACAGGAAACAAGGCCTACCTTTAATGGGGGCCGACGTCTTGCACCTGCAAAGAGAATTACACAGCACAGCCACACACAATTTGCAATGCAATGTAGTAGACTCGTTCCCTAGCCTAACATCCCTCTCTGAATTGGTCCAAGAGTGACAGACGTCGGCACCTTATCACTACGAATCCAAATGTGCCACACAGTAACAGGAGCCTTCTGCTCGACGGTTGCCAAGCCTATTGCCTGAATTGAACTATAAGGGCCTAGCGCCCTACTATGCTCAAGGGCCTCTGCCCAAATACTGCTGCTGGGGCCTGGTGCCCACTCTCTCTACCTACGGGGCCTAGTGCCCCACTGCTCTATCGATGGGGCCTGATGCTCAAGACAACCCTACCTAGGTCCTAACTGTGCCCGGGCCTTGTGCCCACTACTAGTGCCATGGGCCTTGTGCCCCAAACTACAACAGGGGTGCCGCAGGCCTAGTGCCTGATGAAAGGAAGAGAACCAACCGGACTTATGAAAGGGATATGTGGAGAGATGGGAGCACGAGCCCGGTAGAGGGATTGCTCAATAGGGTCTTACATTCCGCTGGCATCTTCAGGGGTTTTCTCCAGGGGTCCCCCAGCCGCGGCCGTCCTTAACACTCTGCCGCAGTCTTCAGTATTTGATCCCATCGGGTCTTCAGGAGGCAGAGTCACTCTTAGCCATGACCAGGGCTCTCTGCTTTCACTTGTTCGCCATCGGCTTCTTTCTTCTTCTTCTTGCTTCTCGCGGGTCCTGTTGCACGCAACATCTTCTTCTCCGCCGGTCTCCAGATGTCTGTACTGTTCTCTCGCCGCCGACTGAACAAAATGGCGCCTACGCCTTAAATAGACGTTGGCACATCAACGCCAAATGATGTCACCGCACACCTGTGCGACACCGCGGCAAGCCCTGATTGGCTCACCGCGGCGCCAAAATTCTGATGACCGAGCGGGGAACCCTGATTGGTTCCCCGTCCTGGTCACTTACACAGACGCCGCCGGACTCGGCGGGGAAGTGGCGAGGGACCAAGTGGACGCATCGCATCCAGGTAACTCCCTCACATTTAGACTTTGCGTACTCCCGAATTCATCACGGCACGGATCTCTAGATACCTGTGATATTGAAATTGGGGGACAGGGCTGCTGTGCTCTACTACACCGGACACTGCAGGATACGTCAGAATACCTATGTGAATTATAAATTCGCAAAGGAATGCATAGAAAAATAAATAATTATTGAATTAATGTCACTTGTTAAAGGCATTAATGATAAAACAGGTTTTTTTAAAAAGTGTTTTTTTTATTTCTTTCTTTCCGTGAATTACATTTATTAGAATGTTAATATCTACTGAACATAAAAAAGACATTGTTACACTTGCTCCTCATTCCAGACACATGTCCTAGCTGTATACACAGCCGTCATCACTAGTAATCAGGACCAGCCCTGTAGCTGGAGCAGGAGATACGGCAGAAACACAAGTAACAGTGAGACGCCCAGAGCAGGATACGGACGTGACTGCGTGTGCTTGAGTTTGGCTCATCCTTACTGTACATTGAATATGGGCAAACACCCCTTCCCCGTCCAGTTCATGCTCTGGAAGCCTAGACCGTAGTAAGTGTCCATTGTGTACGAACATGCAGCGCACAGGGCAGGGCTGCATTCGCAGCCGTATCTCCTGGTTCAGAGTGATTTTGCAGACTATATGCTCAAAATCGGCAGATACGTTCCTTGATGAATGAGGCCACTAGAGTATACCAGCGTATACCCAATTATCAGGGCCAGTGCTGGGAGCTCCAGCGCCCACTGCCCTGAGCTGACACTTGTGCTGGGAAGCAATAGAAAGGTCTCCTAAGAAGTGTATGTGGGGATGCAGCCAAGTCTCATTAGGTCACAGGGTGCGTGGTACCTACTGTACTCACCGTAGGCTTGTTAGATTACTGTCATTTAATACATGAGAGGAATTTGCTCAATCAATTTATAGGTTCACAGCGGATGCTTGAAAGGAACAAATAGAGAGAATAATCCCCCAGTACTCTAAGGGGATTATTGACATTGTAACGTGTATTGCCCTCTAGAGTGTAAGCTCTCAGGATCAGGACCCTCTCTACTCTTTACCTCACGTCTGCAACTGCTTCATCACCCTCCTCTGTAATTTATGTGTGATTGTATTTCATATGATGTGTAACCCAGACTGTCCGGCAATGTAGAGTCTGTGGCGTCTTACAAATACACAGTGATGAAGATCATGAGGATGATGATGGTTTTATAGAGAGTACGTCCAAGGGGACACGTAAGAAATAAGTTCCAGATTGACATTTTCATCCATCCTCTATAACCCTGTTTATAGTAACAGAATCAGGAGTGACACAAAGTAATCCAACAGGTACAGGACCGGTCACAACGCAGCGATCCTGACAGCCGCTCACAATATCTGGACAATGGTCAGTAAACAATTAGAGAAACGTGTGGTTTTGGGACTGATGTAGAATTGCGGTTTATATTTTTCCTGGCAGCTGAGCTTGGAGTTGGTTTATTTTAAAATTGGCGTGAAGATATTTTTCATACAAGGTAACAGAAATGAGACCACCCAGAGTTTTAATATTTTCTTATTCAGCCCTCTGTTTTCTATGTCTGATGAAGTTACGCGATCTCCTCCTTTATCCTATCACACTTCCAATGTGAGAAATATTTCTTATTTTCTCACAAAATGTGAAAATAATATAACAAAAGTGTTCACAGAATCTTAATTCCAGAACAAGAACAAGTTATGTTATTCTTAAAGATTAAGATTTCATCTATGATTAGTTGTTGTAATTAATATGTAGCTGTTTTACTGACAAAATATCTCACTGGTGCGTATAGAGAAGCCGCCATGATACATAATGATACATATTCGGGTTCATATAGATGTGGACAAATTTGTGCTCCGAATATACAGAGAAAAAATAAGTGCTTAACAAAAGCTTACTTACATACATATGTCCAGTCAGATACATCCAGGTATATCCAGCTCAAAAACAAAGATGTTCTTTGATTTTATAAACTGTATTAGGAAAATAACGGTTAGAACCTGATACACTGCTATGTAAGCACTGGGGCACCCATGTTCCCCCTATAAGTCAACACTTTACACTATGGCTTTTTAGTAGAGATGTTCACTGACCCCCGTGTTCTGGTTTTGGATCTGGATTAACTTCGTGTTTAGTTTTAGATCCCTATTTTTTTTGCTAAAATCACATCATTTTGCTCTTTTTTCCCCTACATTATTATTAACCTTGATAACATTAATTTCAAATCATTTTCAGTCGATTTTGATCACCTCACAGGTCACAATATTATTTTCGTAAACTTTCAAACAAATACTGCAGCGACCTGGCTGGATGCTAAGCAACAGAGCAACGACTCAAACACACGGCAGTTCCTAGCACATCTAGGAAACATTGTCACACAGCAGTGGCAGAAAATAAAAGTGGTGCAAGATGGAATTGACCCACCCTTATGTTAGATATTGAAAAGGACATGTACGGTTTAACCCCTAACACCTTCATCATCAATATCCTCACAAGTGATCGGAGTTTGTCCTGCATCCAAGTTTCTAATGCGAGATGACTCCTCCCCTATCCAGGACTCATCAGAAGAATCCTTGAGCGTTAGTCCCACTGCTGCTGCTCCTGCTGCTGGGGGTGGATCTTCAACCCAGAAGCAGACCAAGAAGAAGACTACTAGTAGTTTACAACAATTGACTGCTAAACAATCCTTTGCAAGAAGAAGCAAGTATGGCAGCTGTCACCCAGTCGCAAAGTGGATCACAGACATCATGGCGACTCTGCTAGTATTAGATCTGCGTCCAATATCCACCATTAATGCAGTTGGTTTTAGACAGTTACTTGAGGTCTTCTGTCCCCGTTACCAAATTATATCACGACACCATTTTATTTGAAAAGCAATTCCTCACCTGTACCAGAAGGTTCGTAAAAATGTAATTATTGGGCTACAAAATGCCGTTCTACCCACTGTACACTTAACCACAGATATGTGGACAAGCGGGACTGGGCAAACTAAAGATTATATGACTGAGACTGCCCACTGGGTTGGTGATTCGCCTTCACCTGCAGGAATAGCAGCATCTACCCAAAAATGTCACATGGCTACTCTGTGTATTATCTGCTTTACTAAGAGGCATATTAGTATTATTATTATTATTTTTTTTTTTATTATTATTATTATCATAGATTTGTAAGGCACCACAGTGCTCCACAGCGCTGTACAGTAGGGAAGACAAGGGCATACATAAAACAGGACATACGTAAAACAAGAACAGACAAGGCAGACAAATTGAATGGACACATGGAAACTAAGGGTACGGAGGACCCTGCTCATTAGAGAGATTACATTCTAAGTGGAAGAGGGCACAGCTGAAACAAGAGGAGCGAGTGTGGCTCAGAGTGGACATTGGGATCGTTGTGAGGGTGCATTAGTGTGAATAGTGTTATCGAGGATAAGGTCACCTCTAAAAAAGAGATGGGTTTTCAAAGAGCATCTAAAGATTTGAAGGCTGTGGGAAAGTCTGTTTGAGCGTGGTAGGGAACTTAATAAGTGGGAAGCAGCACGGGAGAAGTCTTGAAGGCGGGAGTGAGAAGTGGTTATCAGAGATGAGGTCAGAGGTAATACCGCTAGCAACTGGTTTAAAAAACTAAGGGATGTCATTGCAACATGGCTAATGCTGCTTGGACTCTCCAGAGGATATGTGATTTCTGATAACGCCACCAATATTGTTAGAGCATTACAGCGTGGGGAATTCCATCACATTCCCTGTTTTACTTACACAATCAACTTGGTGGTACAGAACTTTTTAAAAAATGACAATGACATGCAGGAGATGCTGTCTGTGTCCCGAAATATTTAGAGTCATTTTGGGGATTCTGCAACACCATATAGGAGAATGCAGCAGCTGCAAGAAGAATAGAATTTAGGGGGAATGTACTTTAGTCCAGCACAGTAGATAATACTTTCCGTGCAAGGTGCTGAAACCACTCGAAGTAGTCATCTGTGAAGAGAGTGCAGACACTGTTAGTTTGAGTAAAGTGATTCCACTAATTAGACTTTCTGAAAAGCAGCAAGAGAAATTGAAAGAGGAAATGAAACAAAGCAATTCCGCTAATTATGTTGGACTTGTAGATTAAGTATTTTATGCGCTTCATCAGGATCCAAGAGTTATCAACATCTTGAAATCGGATCTTTACATTTTGGCAATTGTGCTTGATCCTAGGTTTAAGAGCTACGTCTTCTCTTTCTTTCCAACTGACTTAGATCTCGAGATGCAATGAGCTCCTGGTCAGAAAGCTGACGGCTCAAGCGGAACATGACACAATGACGTCTCCTCCTTCAGTTTCTCTGGAAATTGCTGCTAGCCCTATTATTTTGAGGCACTTAATAGGGCTGGCAGTCTTGGTCTAAATCGGTAGTCAAATTGTACAGTGTTATATAGGTAACACAGAAAGAGGAGAGCTCCACTGCTAACTGTCATTGCTGAAATAGAAATAATAGTGCTAGCAGGCTTGGTCTTCTACATCTGCAGTCACATTGTACTGTGTTATATAGGTAACACACAAAGAGGAGAGCTCCATTGCTCAATTGCTAATTGTTATTGCTGAAATAGAAATAATAGGGCTGGCAGGCTTGGTCTTCTACATCTGCAGTCAAATTGTACTGTGTTATATAGCTAACATGCAAACAGGAGAACTCTATTGCTAATTGTCATTGCTGAAATAGAATTAATAGGTGTTCTTCAAAATCTGCAGTTACATTGTACTGTGTCTGAGGCACTGAGGCCCTTAAAATAAGGGGGATCCTATGACGTAAAATGGTTCAAATCATTTTAGCCAAATTTTAGCCAAATACACAGGCAATAATGTGTGCATTACTGTTAGGCGCACACAGCTCTGCCTTCACGAGCAGTACAGTGTGAAGCGGGACATATCTCCAAACTATCCTGGTATTTGGACCCAATTCTGACTAAGCTAGACCGTCACCTAAATCCGGGACTGCCCCACCACATTCAGCACAGTTGGCAGACTGTACTGCTCTCTCCTACCTGTTCTTGCCACTTTCACCACTTGTGGCTGCTGGTGTCTTTAGATCACTTGCTGCTTGTCTGGATCCTGGAATGATGGAGGGCCTATTTGGAAATAAAATGGGTAAATTAAATTTAGAAAACTCCAACCAGCCCTGGCATTAAATCAATAGCACCCACATTTAATAATTAGGCCTCCCCACAGTCCCAACATTAAAATAATAGTACTCACATTTGATAAATAGATCTATTTCCCTCCAACCAGCCTTGACATTAAATTAATAGTATTCCCATTTGATAAATAAACCTATTTACCTCAAACCAATCCCAACATTAAAATAATAGTATTCCCATTTAATAAATAAACCTATGTCGCTCCCTCTAAACAGACCCAGCAATAAAGTAATAGCATTTACGCTTAATAAATATAACCATTTCCCACAACCATCCCTGACATTAAATAATTCATCATCATCATTTATTTATATAGTGCCAACATATTCCGTAGCGCTTTACAATTGGGGACAAACATAGTAAACTAATAAACAAACTGGGTAAAACAGACAAAGAGGTGAGAAGGCCCTGCTCGCAAGCTTACAATCTATTTGACAATGGGAGTTTGACACATGTCGCTAAGTCTAAATTTTGCGTTTCGGCCCAGCCAGACTGCAAAGGTAAAAGTGACTCATAAGCTAAATGATCCTGTCACACAGCAATGTTGGTCAGGGGGTAGTTGTCTTGTGTGAAATTGTGTAACGGGTGGTAATAGGGTAATGTAGTGAGGTTAAAAGGGTGGTTGAGGAATATTATAAGCTTGTCTGAAGAGGTGTTTTTTCAGAGAATGCTTTAAAGTTTGTAGACCAGAGGAGAGATTTAGGGCTAGATTTACTAAGCTGCGGGTTTGAAAAAGTGGGGATGTTGCCTATAGCAACTAATCAGATTCTATCTATCATTTATTTAGTACATTCTACAAAATGACAGCTAGAATCTGATTGGTTGCTATAGGCAACATCCCCACTTTTTCAAACCCGCAGCTTAGTAAATCTAGCCCTTAGTGTGTGAAGGAGAGAATTCCATAGAGTGGGTGCAGCCCGAAAAAAGTCCTGTAACCGGGAATGAGAGGATGTAATGAGGGTGTGTAGAACGAAGTTGCCGAGTTGGGAGATATTTTGAGACAAGAGAGGAGATGTATGTTGGTGCAGCTTTGTTGATGGCCTTGTAGGTTAGTAAAAGTATTTTATATTGGATTCTGTAGAAAACAGGCAACTAGTGTAGAGACATACAGAGTTATTCAGCAGAGGAATAACGATTTGCAAGAAAAATCAATTCTGCCTCTGCGTGCAAAATAGATTGTATGGGTTTAAGTCTGTTTTGGGGAAGACCAGTAAGGAAAGAATTGCAATAGTCAATGCGGGAGATGATAAGGGCATGAATTAAGGTTTTTGCAGTGTCTTGTGTGAGATATCTGCGAATTCTGTAAATGTTTTGTAGATGTACGTAACATGATTTAGATATAGAGTCTATGTGGGGAACAAAGGATAGGTGTGAGTCAAGGATTACACCTAGGCAGCGAGCATGTGGGGTGGGATTTATGGTCATGTTATCAACAGAGATAGAAATGTCAGGTATGCTCTTGCTGGTGGGTGGGGATATTATTAACTCTGTTTTAGAAAGATTAACTTTGAGTTGGCGAGAGGACATCCAAGATGAAATGGCAGAAAGACAGTCAGTTACACGGGACAACACAGATGTCGAGAGATCAGGAGAAGATAGATAAATATGGGTATCATCTGCATAGAAATGATACTGAAATCCAAAGGAACTTATTAGATTTCCAAGAGAAGCGGTATAGATAGAGAACAGCAGAGGACCTAACACTGAGCCTTGTGGTCTCCAACTGATAGGGGAAGCGGAGCAGAGGTGGATCCAGAGAAATTCACAGTGAAAGAGTGATTAGAAAGGTGGGATGAGAACCAGGATAGAACAGTGTCTTGAAGACCTAGGGATTGCAGCGTTTGTAGTAGAAGAGAGTGATCAATGGTGTCAAATGCAGCCAAGAGATCCAGGAGAATTAGGAGAGAGTAATGGCGTTCAGTTTTAGCAGTGATCAGATCATTGACAACCTTAGTCAACGCAGTCTCTGTGGAATGTTGAGAACGAAAGCCGGACTGAAGAGGATCCAACAGGTTGTTTGCGGAAAGGAAGCGTGTGAGGCGAGTGTAGGAAAGTCTCTCTAGAAGCTTGGAGGGGCACGGCAGCTGAGAGATGGGACGATAATTTGAGAGAGAGTTTGGGTCAGAATCTTGTTTTTTTAGAATAGGAGTAATCACTGCATGCTTGTATAGTGATGGAAAGATGCCAGTAGAGCGAGAGATTACAGATTTTAGTTAGAGGTGAAATGAGCACAGGAGACAGGGATCTACTAATTTGCGAGGGAACGGGATCAAGAGGACAGGAGGTAGAGTAGGAAGATAAGAAGAGAGTAGAAATTTCCTCATCATTTGTACGGTCAAATGAAGAGAGGGTGTCAGAGGGTAGTGGGAAGGAATTGAGCTGATTGCTTGTTGAGGAAGAGGATACCATTTCTAGTCTGATCTTATCAATCTTGTCCTTGAAGTAGGAAGCAAGATCCTGGGCACTGATAGTAGAGGGAGGGTTCGGGGTGGGAGGATTGAGAAGAGATTTAGATGTGTTAAAAAGGTGTTTGGAGTTAGAAGCCTGATCATAAATAAGAGATTGGAAGTATGTTTGTTTTGCAGTGTCCAGAGCATTTGATAGGAGCGGTAGATAGTATATGTGAAGAAGTCATTAGAGGTGCGAGATTTACTTCAGTGACGTTCTGCTTTACAGGAAAACTTTTTGGAGATTTCGCGTTGAGAGAGTAGTTTGGAAGCAGCTTTGGAAGGTGGGTTATCAATGGGGATGTTGAAATCACCCATGATGATGGTGGGGATGTCTGAAGATAAGAAGTGAGGGAGCAATGCAGAGAAATCCTCAATAAATTGTTGGTGTGCTCCAGGGGGACGATAGATCACTGCAACACGTAGAGAGAGTGGATTAAAAATGCGAATAGCATGTACTTCAAAAGATGTGAATGTGAGTGATGGGACATTTGGTAGAACTGTGAACATGCACTGTGGGGAGAGAAGTAGTCCAACCCCACCTTCTTGTCTGGCTTCAGGTCTGGAGGTGTGGGTGAGATGGAGGCCACCATGTGAAAGTGCTGCAGGTGAGGCAGTGTCTGATTGCATAAGCCATGTTTCTGTTATTGCCAGAAGGTTGAAGTTTTTTGAGAGGAAGAGATCATGAATGGAGGTAAGTTTGTTACAAACAGAGCGTGCATTCCAAAGGGCACATTTAAAGGACTTTGGAAGAGAGGGGAGACAGGTAATGTGTTTGAGGTTTGCTATAGAGTGGTAGTGTTCTGATGTGTTTGTGTAAGGAGTGTGGGGGACCTGGATTAGCTGATATATCACCAGCTAATAGAAGCGGAGAGAGACAAAGATAGGTAAGGGGATTGTAAGATGTGTGACCTTTTATTTTCTGGCGATAGATGGAGGCTGTACTTGTAAGCAGGGCTGTAACTAGGGCTGTGCGACAGGGGTGACCACCCAGGGCGCAACGCTGAAGGGGGGCGCAATTCAGGAATATTTAAGGTTAATTCTAGGGCGCTAGAATTCTAAGTTACGGCTCTGCTTGTAAGAGACAACAAAATAGGACAATAGGACAACAGTTCATGGGTGTTAACTAGAGGTGAGTGGAGTAATGCAGGTGCAATGTGGACAAATGTTTGTGTTGGTGGAGGGGTGAAAGATGACACAGTCCTAAAGATCATGCCATGAAAAGAGACCAAGAAAAGCAATTTGGTAAACATTTTGATAAAAGAGTAAAAGCAAAAAAGTTAGGGGATTTAAAAAAATTTCCTATTTGCAGTGCTCCGTATAGATAGACAATTAATGCAGAAATAGGCTCTGCCAGATGTAGCTTATTGCTGGAAGAAATCCAATGTAGTCCAAAGTTTGTCCAACTGTGTTGTCTAACTGTGCATTTTCATACACTTTGTGAGAAAACTCACTTAGTGCAGAAAACACACATACATCTCACCCCATATGCGTCACCCCATAGACTAAATATATTAAATAATTCATAATCACATTTAATAAATACCCCTCCTCCCCAAACTCACTCATACCCATTCAATAGTCTCAAGTCACCCCAGCTTTAAATTAAAGGTCCCATCACTGCATCTTAAATTAATATGCCCCACAAATAAAATGTGCTGCCGAGAGGTGCTCCTGCTCGGGTGGCTCATCTAGCCATCGGCCCTTCTGCCAGAAGTGCCAGATGGCCAGTCCGCCCCTTCGCATTGCCTGAGACAATACACAGAAATAATGCACTAATTTTGCAGTGCTGTACAGAGAACTCACGAGAGAGAGAGAGAGAGAGAGAGAGAGAGAGAGAGAGAGAGACTAGGGTCAATTTGATAGCAGCCAATTAACCTACTAGTATGTTTTTGGAGTATCGGAGGAAACTAGAGCACCCAGAGGAAACCCACGCAAAGACGGGGAGAACATACAAACTCAGATAAGGCAAATCAAACTCATGACCTGTGAGGTAGAGGTGCTAACCACTGAGCCACCATGCTGCCCCACAGTATACCACTGGAGACACATCCACTCAGCATATCCACCCTAAACACAGCTACACAACATATATAGGATGGTGGGACAGTCTCCTCAAGTTCGGACTGTTCTGCCTTAATCTCGAAATGCTTTCATTGTCCCAGCAGTGAAGGGGATTTGAGAGCAATGTGCTCAGGTGCAGAGTCCGTTCCTACAGCCGCGCGGAACCAGCTTTGGACCCCAACCCCAGATGGCGGTGTTTACAAGGAGAGGAGAGGAGCTGGGCGGAGTGAGACTGCAGGCGCACATACTATAGAGTACCAGTGCAGAAACAAGATTTCATTTTGTTGAGTGTTAATACTGTAATGAGATGGAGGAGTGCAGAGGGGTATTTTGCACCAGCTCAGAGCTGTTGGTGTCCAGGCCTTGTCCTAGGTTGAGGAGACGTCCGTGGAGCGCAGGGCGGAGGCGTACGCCAGTGCGTCTGGCGCATGAACCATCTGTGCGCAGCGGTGCAAAACCAGCGCACGTCCAGTGAGGTGTATAAATAATGACACACACAATGTCATGTAACACAGCACACACATGTAACACTGCACATGTATGTAACACACAGGCTGTCACATATGTGTCTGGGTTTCTATGGCCCACACCCATCCCTATATTTATACATCAGAATCTGGGTCTCTCAGCAGGGGACCTATAGGGGCAGTTGCCCACAACCAAGATGGCCGCCGGGAGAGCGGTTGTCAGGGAGATAGACGCCCGCCCGGCTGCGGGAAGCGGAAGTACCGAGCACAGAGAAAGATGGCGGCCAACAGCCTGCTCCTCTCACCTGTCAGCCGGCTGCTGCGGCTCCTGCCCCGGCCGGGGTGGTCTGTGCTCGGGGCTCAGAGGAGCCGCGGCCTGAGGGAGTGTGAGTGCGGGGACCGGGGGGAGAACATGGGGGCGCCGGGGGGAGAACATGGGGGGACGACACTAGAGGGGACCAGGGAGAGGTCACTGGGGGCAAGGACACTGTGAGGAGGACATTGGGGGTCACATATGTATGGTGTTCGGTCATCTGAGTGTGTGTATATATATATATATATATATATATATATATATATATATATATATATATATATATATATATATTCACACACACTAGAATATATATATATATATACATACACACACTGTGTATTTGGGTCACCTCCTTCTTGATCTCCCCATGTCCCCACCTCCTGCTCCCCTCATATAAAGATATTTACAGTAAAACAAAATAGCTATGGTCCCTGCATTATTCCAGCACTGTGGACACTGCGGGGTAATTACCGTCCAGTCTGCCCGCTGTGAGGGGTAATTACCGCCCAGTCTGCCCGCTGTGAGGGGGTAATTACCGCCCAGTCTGCCCGCTGTGAGGGGGTAATTACCGCCCAGTCTGCCTGCTGTGAGGGGTAATTACCGCCCAGTCTGCCCGCTGTGAGGGGTAATTACCGCCCAGTCTGCCCGCTGTGAGGGGTAATTATTGCCGGATGTTATCACCACTATTGGGGCATGATTATTTTTTTTTTTCACTGTTAGTTAAAGCGAAAATATATATATTTTTTTAGTCTTATATAATCCCCAAATATTGGCCAGTTATCTGAAAGTTAATTAGTAAAGAGTTGTTGTCACGTTGGGGTGATTAGTGGGTTACATTGTACCCAGTGAATTATGTAAAAGTAGAAAAGAAAATGCTGCTTTTCTGTGCAGCCTCCGCTCAGGGTGAAACATAGGACAATACATAGGTCTGAGAGAACTGCAGCATTCAGCCCACGTTCTGCATTACGTTGGCTTCACTGTCTAATTTTGGGGGTGAATGTATCAAGCTGCGGGTTTGAAAAAGTGAAGATGTTGCCTATAGCAACCAATCAGATTCTAGCTGTCATTTTGTAGAATGTACTAAATAAATGATAACTAGAATCTGATTGGCTGCTATAGGCGACATCTCCACTTTACCCCCTGGGCTTCATTCACCTTAACATGATCTTGTTCTTTATAGATAGTTACTATGACGCAATGATTCTCTTCGAACGTAGCTCTGCTCTTATCCAGGGATCGAACATATATATATAACACCCGCACACAGCAACTTTACCTGTTAGATGAGTGTAGCCCACATATTGATCTGCACAAGTCATATAATCTTCTTTTGGCCACTTTCATCCACTGTCCATTTCCACCCACAGTACCGCCCTTGGCTGAGTGTTATGTGGATAGTGTCCCCACTAACAATACTCTCTCAAAACCCCAGAAGTATGGTACCCCTTGATGCAGCCATACCAGTATATCTGGTACCACTGCTACACCTCACCCAGACATTTGCCAATCACATAACATGCTGCACCCACATTGCAGTGGTGTTGTTACCAGGCTGGTGTGCAGTGTTTGATTTATACCCAGGGCCGGATTAAGGGAATGGAGGCCCCTGGGCTAAGGGGGCCTCCATTCCCCCGTGAGGGCCCTCGCCCGGTGATCCGAGCTGCCCCCCCCCCCCCCACCCCCCCCCCCCTCCCCCGGCACTTACCTCCTTCCCTGGCGCGCTGTACGCTCTTTACTGAGGAGATCTCGTGAGAGTGAGACTCACGAGATCTCCTTAGTAAGGAGACTACAGCTAGCCGGGGAAGGGCCGCAGTGAAAGTGCTCAGCAGCACTGATCGCGCCGGGGGGCACCCCCGCCCCCAACTGATCAATACTGCTGCTGAGCACTTTCAAGGGCTGCAGCCCAGTTAGCCCTATGGTTAATCCGGCCCTGTTTATACCATACATACCGCGTAGCATTCAGGACAAAAACTAGCACAAAATGGCATTTTGGAGACTTTGTGCAGGCATAGATGTGGGTCTTTAGCCAATGCTGCTTCCTTCTGACCTGTCCAGAGAGGACTCCTTATATGGGAGGTCTTTAGATTGGTCACCCATGTACATTATCTTCCATCACAGCCACTGACCCCTTCTTGTCCGACAACTAAGATTGGAGGCAGGAGGGGGCTGGTCTAGCTATGTGGCTGGAGTAACATACTTCCTCCACTTTTATACAATGTACTGCGCTGGCCTCTAAGGGGTTTATATTTAGGGAAGACAACAGGAGGTCCAGATGGAGATGAATGAACTTGCAATTACTTGGGGTACAAATACTTTTTTTTTATTTCTTGTGGACATCTGTGGAAAGGTTTTGGGATATTTATTGATTTTCTTTGGATGGTTCTATGCCACAAATTGCTAAAAACAAAACAAAACAAAAACCCCACAATGTAAAAATGTGATCTATAATCTCACTGTATGTTATTGTCCTGTGCTAACATATTCTATGCAGCAATAGCAATATATATCCCTATAATACACAAGTGTCAGTATATGGGGCATACTCAGTTAAAACCGCAGTTTCGCACAGCTGCACAATTCCCATTACCGCAACATCTCGGATTTCTCTTTGCACCCCATAGGGGTGCGAAGGGAAAGGCACAATATTGCAGAACTGTATCGGCACTTTATGTGTGTGGCCTCTGTTCTGTGTGTCTAAATGCGGCCAGTAACGTTTAGGCAGAGCGTACTGACACCCAGATTCATTTGGATCCGCATATATTTGAATACGGTCAGCACTACAATCAAGTTCTGTTTTTGTATTTTTATTTTTAAATGTAAAACCGCGTTTATTTTAAAGTTCCGTGCAGTCTTTAATACAAAGCTGATGTGTATGTAATATGTCCTGTTATCCTCATTATATCGTATTTACACGTGTTCTTTGTTTCTCTCTAGTGGTGGAGGTTAAAGATGGGAAAGTGATAACGGTGAGTCAGGACTTGTATGTGTCTGTTATATGCAATGTGCTTAGATCTATGAACGGAGCTTCTAGATTATTGTTCAGTTTCTCTGGAAGTTAGTAGCCAGCAATTCTGTCTTACACGCGATTGCAAGAAATTAATGTGCCGGACAGTGACCAGAATGTACCTGCAGCATCCAACATATGTAGCAGCGTTACCTAATCTACCCAGTGGTGCCCAGATTGTGGCATCAGTGCCCGTCACATTAACCTGGCGGTGCCCAGAGTCTAGCATCAGTGCCCGTCACATTAACCTGGCGGTGCCCAGAGTCTGGCATCAGTGCCCGTCACATTAACCTGGCGGTGCCCAGAGGGGTTCTCCAAGCTGTAAGGAGTCTGCTAGTGACGTAAAAGGTTCATTTAGGTAAATGTAATTTTGAGAACTCAGAAACACATTTCTTCTGTTTTGCAAAAACAAATATTTCCCCCGTACCCACCTGACAGATCATTAAATCCCACAGATTGCAGCAGATTTCTGATTTTCATTAACTTTTGCACACACAGTTCCAAGGGGGGGTGGTCTAAACACCCCTAAAGGTGCTTCAGTTCTGTGACTGCAGTCACAATACAAGATGCAGGTGCCCACACACAGCCCCTTCAGCACCTGCATAGGATACAGTTATTGTTTGCTCTACAGTAGTCACAGAAGCGCAAATCCAAATGGAGAAACTCTGTAAATCTCGTCTTGCCCGGTGTTCATTCATTCCCAGCATTTATTGTGTTCCTCGTATATTATACCTACAGGCAGAATCGGTGTCAGCGGGGTTCTCGTAGTACAGTAGCCGGTACTCCCCTCTGTGGGAAACAACAAGATCTTTTGTTTGGTTCTCTCAGCAATAGATTCCTTTCTCCTAGATGTAACTTTCTGTCTAACCGGATTCCCGGTCTCGCTGGATCGTACCAGTGGAGTTGGGATCGTACAACTTATGCGTTTTGCTGTTATGGGCTATTTAATATTTCACATTTTCCGTGTTTGGTTTATTTCTATTATTGTGTTTGGCTGATTGAGAAGATTTAATAGTACACAAGTCTGTTAATCTGCTCCATGTGTCAGTTGGTGTCACCCAGAAGTTGTTAGTTTGGGAGCAGATCCCGTATTGCCAGGGCTCTGAGTGCAGGAGTCCTGTACCTCGTATCCCATAAGAAGAGGACCCTGTGTCCCGCACCTGAGACCATCACCATATAATGTAACCCCAGTCTGCTGCCACACTGAGATCATCCATCGTGAAGCTGCTCCGTAGACTCATAGACAGGAAAGACAAATGTTTCCTATTAAAGTACATCAAAGCTCCTTTGTGCCGTGCCAGACACATGTGCTCTGAATGTACCAGCAGAGAGGAAATTGTGTCTCTGGCGTTGACCGTTGTTTAATAACAAAAGTGTTGTTAAAGTGATATAACAGTTAGTCTGGATGGTGAGTCACATGGAACAGCTGGGATGTGATGTCGTCTGGTACAGTGCATTGTGGGAGGCAGACTGATGTCACCGTATGGTGTATACACAGAGTGGGCAGCTGTTGTGTTTGGGAAGGGAAATATTTATATCTCAAATGGATATAAGAGTCTCTGTTTTTTCTGTGTGGTATATTCCAAAGTAAACCGTGTGTACTACTGGGCAGTGTTGGCAATGGTCATGTGACCCACGAGCTTAACAAGTCAGCCGAGATCTTGTCAGGGCAGAGACTTGGGCCAACCAAGGGTTCACGTGTGTATACATGCCGGCCCCCGCAGACGTATCATTCAGCAGGGTCTGTTTAAGGGGAGGGTGGGTGCCAGAGGAGAGCTCCGATGTGCAGAGAGCGCTCTGGCTCTCTACATACTACACTTCGAGACGTCTAATGAAGGATCTGAAAAGTCTACAAAGAATACGGCCAATCAGACTGGATATCTGTCCAGTGATCTATATTTCATCTTTTCTCTCTCTATGTGCCCAGTCTGTTTAATGTGCGAGTGCCTTACGTTTTCTTTTGGCCAGACATTGAGTTTCTTGTGTTTAGTGCAGCATAAATATATTTTGCGGTTGTGTGTACACAATACAAGAAGCACGTTGTGATATCTATGTAAGTACAGCACACTCAGAGGTGTGTAGCTGCTCAGTATTCCTCATAGACCATGCAGACATTTGTCATATTCTGCTAGATGGCTTGTAGCCTGTAATATTCATCACTGATCATCAACCTCGTACACTGGATCCTCTAGGAGGGTTGAATCTTACTGTGCCCACTAGGGGGGGCTCTTATAAAGATGGGCACCTGTCAGTAAGTAAGCTGGTGTCTTATATAAACAACAGAAAACCCATGAGCCGGGGACCCTACGAGGTTACAAGGTCTGTACTGAGATCCTGAACCCCCCGTTACCAGTGATGTTCTCTGTTAATTACACAAATGACTATTCCTGGCCTTAATCTAGTCTAAAACTAATGTTTATTTGGTTTTCATAAGAAATAAGCATATTTCAGCCTCGGTTTATCCGCTAGACCATATGATTTAGTTTACTATCCGGGTGATGAAGCGGCTGCGTAGCAGTTTGGAGGGTTGTGGTCACTACATAAACAGCCTAAAATTTACTGATTACAATTCATATCTCCCAAGTGATATTGTTACCTTGTCTTCTGGGGGAGTAAGACGCAGATATTACACAGATAGAGACCAGGGGTAAATGTATCAAGCTGAGAGTTTTCCGGCGGATTTGAAAAGTGGAGATGTTGCCTATAGCAGCCAATCAGATTCTAGCTATCATATTGTAGAATGTACTAAATAAATGATAGCTAGAATCTGATTGGTTTTTCAAACCCGCCAGAACTCTATGCTTTATACATTTACCCCCAGATCTCTCCCTTCTCACTGCAGCATTATCAGCCGACAATTATACCTGCCTTTGGTGACGCGTTTCTGTGCTACCACCAGTTTTCCAAGGATAATGTGAAATATTGAAAGCCGGATGCTTGTACAGTATTCAGGACGGCCCCTTGTTTTATAGATTGAAGGACGGATTGTTGAAGAAAAAATGGGTCAAACTCCTCCGAATCCAACTGGTCAGTGTCCGATCTGCCGCTGGAACCTCAAACACAAGTACGAGTACACGGTAAGATTGACTTTTCCCACATGAGTTATGTGTTCTCTGCATCATGCTTGAGGCTTTTTCCCAATACCACGACCTCAATCCTTCTCATAAGCTCCGTCTCTCCCCTACCTACATAGGTGAGAGAGAACCCGTCCTAGGTTCTGGTCATCGGGTCTATGTAAGAAAGAGACGTAGATGTAGGCCTGTGTGTAAGCCGTTGGGTCAAAGGCCACATATGACCTGGGTCATGGAGTGTATAGTATAAGCATTGGGTAACATGTTAAGAGTAGGAAGAATTAACAGAAATCTGAAAATCTGTTTGTGTTGAGCAGAATAATGGATATTCCCCTCATAAACACGTATTTCACATTTCATCTAAGTAATTATGGTCCCAGTGCAGCCTGTAGCTATGGATAGACACAGGTCTGGTCTAGTGTGTGTCCAGCCATAGATCGATGGCAGACTCTGTGATCAGAAGGTATATTACTGGACCAGAGCGGCTTCACCTTCTGTAGCATCGTAGCCAGAGGAGATCTGTGAGTTCACTCAGGACCTTCTCCTCTGGTCCATTCATTTAATATATTATAATTACTGATGGCTCTCAGCAGATGAAGGCACAATTCATAGCCAGTATGTAGACTAACAATTATCTGCTCTACAGGATGTCCTAGTCCTGAGTCAGTTCATCCGCTCGGATGGGGGGATGTTACCGCGCAGGCTGACCGGCCTGTGTACAGAGGAGCAGAAGAAGGTGACAGCCTGTGTAAAGATGGCTCATCGTGCGGGTAAGAGTTCTACGTGGCTCAGTGCTGCCCTCTAGCTGTTGTGTGACTGCAATAAAGGATCCGGAACTCTGCCAGCAAAGTATAGATCTCAGCAGGACGTTATTCTGGAAATTACATGTTTTGTGCTGGTAAAACGGACACTACCAGTGTTTGAGGATCTTTATTATTAACTGTGCTTCAAAGTTAATTATAGTATTATATTAGTCCAAGTGCATTATATTAAATGTTTAATCCTTTATCTTTATGGTATAAATCGCGATCTGTTGGCAATAAACAGTATTAGGAAAGTCCAGCTACACAAAACTTCATATAGGATAAGTCCAGGCGCCAATGACCAATATGTGATGATTTATAATACACCAATTCATCACCTGTACTTAGATGTAATATATCAATGGGGGGGACTGTGGGAAGCGACAGCTGATATTGAACTTGGTATTATTGGCAGAGGGATTATAACGTAGGAAAGTGACCGAGGTAATTACTAATATCCAGAATAACTTGTACATAACACGCCCCGGTCTGTTAATATGAAACACTCTGTTCATATAATGTACATAATAATACATTACAGTTCATTAGAGATATCTGTTGTAGAGATGCTGACATTTGGGCCCCTCTGAAATAGATAGACCCCCCCCCATGGCATTTGACCGTTACATTATTTGATCGGTAACTTTAGAAGAGCCCAGGAGCGTTTCGTTGTGTTAATTAACATTTTTTGTCTCCAGGTCTCTTCCCGGACCACCGGCCCAAAATGCCAGAGGGACATGTACCCAAACCAAAATTCCATCTAAACAGGTGAGAGTGCGCTCAGCCGCCATCACTGGAGTATTGTGGATCTTGTTGTCTGATGGAAGGTGAAGCTCTGTGTGTATGATAATGACCGTAATGGTGCAGGTAACGTGTTCGGTCATTTGTCAGTGATCCTCGTCTCTACAGAAGGTCAACTCTATCTGCAATTCTAGTCTTATATATCGTCACCATGAAACCTGGGACTCATAACGTTACTTTTCCTTCATGGTAACAATAGTAATAATACAGATTTATTTCTGCAGTTTTGAGGAGGGTAGAAAACACGATTAGACGTTTTCACACACAGCGGCGTATCCCTACCGGAACCAGCAAATCTGTATAGTTACCACTGTAAGTGGCGGTGGATGGGGAGGAGCAATCGCTTGATGGAGGCTTGAGATTGGTCCTCACACAACAGAGCAGCCCCTGGGTCTCTGGCTCGGGGGCCGCATGTAGGTAAAATCTTTCTGTAGGTGGCATTGTGGGTTTAAGTACATCATTTAAAAAATGTAAAAAATTTTTTACAGGTCCATAGTAGTCTGAGATTTTTATTAGGAGTTTTATTTCATGCAGTTCGGTGACTACACAATGCCGTTAGAAGAAGCTATGAATAGACCCTGTATCTGGTCGGACAGTACAGTATTTACAGCTAACACTCAGTAATTAGAATGTTCTGCAGGATCCGAGGATTTCGGTGTAAAAACCGAACATATGGAACCTTTTTGCGTGTGGCTTCCAGGCTAATATTAATATTTCAGCCGGACTCTGTCCTGGAACATTTCCACAAAACAATTTTTGTTCTTCCCCAGGTACCTGACGTTCTGGTCCCCGTCCAGCGTTAAACCGATCTATAAGAAGGGACTAAAGTGGTGTAAAGTGAAGATGCCGGTCGGTGACCCAATCATGAAAAACAACGTACGGTACGGACGTAATCCGCTCTGCTACAAACAGTGACGTCAGACGTTCATTCCATCTGTTGGTTACATGTAACTCGCCTGTATAATAAATGTATTTCTTTTCTCTTTGTGTTTTCTTCCAACAACTGCTATGAGCCGTTGTATGTGCTGTGCAGGAGTTCAGTGCTATATCCAGTTACCTCTATATTATATTTTTCTTGCCCAAAAAGTGTCCAGTCCCTTATAATGCAAATGTTAATATTAAACCTAGTCATAGCTACTAACAAGCGAGGTGGGAGTAGATATAGTACAGAATATATCCTCTGGACTTCTTTCACTGTCCCCAAGAGCATGCAATCCGTGCACTTGGATGAGACACATTGAGATGGGCTGTGACGTGAGCCGGGATCTGATCGGTGTCATAGAACCGTTCCAGGGGTGGAGACGCGGTATTCTGCGGCTCTTCCTATTGGCTGTCAGCGTGCTTGGTGATAATGGCGGTGCTTTCTGGAAGCAGCAGAGTGTGAACTTTCAGACATTTATCCTTGATCCAGAGATCCCATTTATTTATCCCATCCATTTATTAATTAACGCGGTATCGCCCCGTTAATTATCATCTGTCATCGTAACGATGACGGTTGATTTGTTTGAACACGTGTGTTAAAAAATCTTCCCAGGACAAAGCGTCCTATAAGAGGCTGTCCCGGCAATTCTTTACTTAACATAAAAGTGTGATAGTCCGTCTCTCCCCTGCTGGTACTCGTGCACAAAGCCACTAGTAACTGGAGAGGAGAGCAGGATGCTGTGGTGAGGAATCCGATGCTCCCCATAGGGTAGAACATCAAATGACATCTTAGCTAATGGGCTCAAGCTCTGTAAAGCTAGGAGCTTGTTACCTTGTCCCAGACCACAGTCCCTATTGAAATTTATGGGGACTGGTAAAATGCGAAACTTGACTCAATCTAGAATATCTCCTGTGTTGAGCATTTGTCACACAGTGAATTAACTTAAACATGTCTAAACCACGTGGAGAAAAGCCGTTTCCACATGGTTTACGGCTTGATGAATGGGCCACCGAGAAAGAAAATTCCCTACATCTGTGTATCTGGTACGAAGCTGCTCCAGCCAGTGGGTTAAATCTATTACACAACACTACTTACTGATTATACAGGAGAGCACTGCAGCGAGTTGCTCCCCGATACTGGAGACCCTCACTCAGGAGAGCACTGCAGCGAGTCGCTCCCCGACACTGGAGACCCTCACTCAGGAGAGCACTGCAGCGAGTCGCTCCCCGACACTAGAGACCCTCACTCAGGAGAGCACTGCAGCGAGTCGCTCCCCGACACTGGAGACCTTCACTCAGGAGAGCACTGCAGCGAGTCGCTCCCCGACACTGGAGACCCTCACTCAGGAGAGCACTGCAGCGAGTCGCTCCCCGACACTGGAGACCCTCACTCAGGAGAGCACTGCAGCGAGTCGCTCCCCGACACTGGAGATCCTCACTCAGGAGAGCACTGCAGCGAGTCGTTCCTCGACACTGGAGATCCTCACTCAGGAGAGCACTGCAGCGAGTCGCTCCCCGACACTGGAGACCCTCACTCTGACTCAGGAGAGAACTGCAGCGAGTCGCTCCCCAACACGTGAGACCCTCACTCAGGAGAGCACCAGATTCAGATACTATGAACCCTGCAGGTGGACGAGCCATATGTAAACGGAAGCAGAGTCAGATGTATTGGTGACGGGGTCCAGTCCCTCTGGTATGTACCTGTACGGTACCACTACTGTGCTGTCTGAAAACGAGAGGCTCATGGAACAGCAGAATATTATCCGCACTGAAGGCCGGTTAGGTGAGGTGTTTGCAGGTTTCTGGAACAATATCTGGGCTGCGGCCAAGAGCTTGGACATCGGATCCTCATTTGCAAGTGATGCCAATCATGTCCGTGCCATTCTGTAGAGGTAGAGTTTGCCCAAAGCTGGTCTCAAATAAAATAAGAGCAGAGCACACAGCGTTACTGTGCACTCACAGGATGAACTATTTCCACACAGAAATGCACCATGAATATATTTTATTGACAAGTAAAACAGCAATATAGAAAATGTGAGTTCAGTATCGATGGATTGTGTCAGATACAAGTCACACTGCATTCTGGGAAATGACAGCGAATGTCATTACACTTCATAATCCAAGGACTCCGGCTGGTCATGTACATGACGGAGGATCCAGTGTGATCCTGACATCCCGCATCTTTGTGACAAGTCCTTTCTGCTGGTGGGGTGCTCAGACCATGAACGGAAGATCGATATTGCGCTCCCCGGTTCCAATATAAACATACCCGTGTTGTGGGGTGAGAGGTATGTGATAGAACGTCATCCCTAACCAGAGCAGACTGCGGAGGACGATGATGCTGTTTCCCTGCTCAAACTGTAAGCTCCAGGACCCTGCGAAAGAGAGATGGGGGTTAGGATGGAATGTAACTGTATATTAACAGTTATATAGCTCATATCATGCAACGCTTTAATCATTCCATGCCATCAACTGGCCAGTGGAGCTTACAATTTATATTCCCCCTTTCACATAGACACACACATGTCCATTTGTCAGCAGCTAGTTAACCTTGCAGTAATGTCGTTGGAGTGTGGGAGGACATGGAGAAAATCCACATAAACTTGGGGAGAACATACAAACTCCTTACAGATAGTGCCCGGGTCAGAATGGAATTCCTGATCCCGGCTCTATGCGGAGGCAATACTAACCACTGTGCCTCAGAGTGAAACATCGCACATCTAGCATCAATGTTACACTGTCTGCTTATAGTAAAACAGTCCAATCAGACATTTGCTTTCATGGTTTAAGTTGTTCTAGACAGATAAAATCTAATTGGCTGCCATGTATAAATGTAAATGAGCCTCTCTGTGGAGAGTGATGAGCGTTAGGGGTTCAGCCAATGATTAGACACCCACGGGTCACATGTCTTGCTCTCAGTTATCAGCTGCCAGCAAGGGGGGGGATGTGAATGTTGGGACCACATCAAATCGTTCATAATTCAGTGATGTAAAGTGTCCAACAGACAGGATGGATGGGATCAATCACAAAGTCATTTCCTGGCCTAATCCTGGACATGCTGTATATAGTCTGCATTCTGCCTGCAATAAACTACAGGTGATTATACGACTTCTGTTCTCAGCCTCCGACTGCGCAGCCGAGAGCTCGAGAAGAGACACCCACCGGATTGTACCCCTGACCCCGAGTTCACCAAAGAACCTGGGACAGACTGTGCATATATTACCCACTATTCTCATACAATAATCTGAAAGGACGGCGGTGGGATTATCACTCCCATCGCGCTCAGGAATGTGGCATCTTTGATCCACAGCCACGTTCTGGCTCAGACATAGATTAACAGCTCGTAAAGCAGACTCCTGGCAGGGCGCTCCGCACGTTCCTACGACCGATCGCAGGCGTGTACACCATACATAGAAGGGAATCCATAAGATATTAAACGTCTGACAGTACAGAGGGAGAGCTAGCGAGAGATAGTCGGTACATTACATAACAGTGTTGGTGGGTTACTGGCAGCGTCTCCTAATGAAATAGATTCTTGTCCTTTACTGGTCTTCTACACGTTGGTAAAATAAAAAATTAACATATTGGCTGAGGCTGCACAGGATGAAATCATCAAACATGTCTTTGGTTAAAAACAACTTTGAAAGAAGATGACATTTCTAAGCACTACATGAAATATGCTCCTTTTGAGTAAACAGTACAGTTTTCTAGCAGTAAAGACAAGATAAAATGTGGTATTTTCTATGGAGCAACTGTCTGCCAGAAACTTCATTAAAACTTTATTTCACTCCAAAATACATTTATCTTTCACAGTTATACTACTAAAGCTTTGTGTATTTTGATGATAAACTGTTACTTTTTAAACCTTCCTTCATCCGTCCAGATGAAAGAGTCTGGACCATATTCTCCATAGCATGAATGTAAATGTCTCTGATATATTAGCTAGCAGGGGGCTAGTTACATAAACTGATATATCCTTTATACTGCTAGTTACACAAGTGGATACATCCTTTATACTGCTAGTTACACAAGTGGATACATCCTTTATACTGCTAGTTACACAAGTGGATACATCCTTTATACTGCTAGTTACACAAGTGGATACATCCTTTATACTGCTAGTTACATAAGTGGATACATCCTTTATACTGCTAGTTACATAAACTGATACATCCTTTATACTGCTAGTTACACAAGTGGATACATCCTTTATACTGCTAGTTACACAAGTGGATACATCCTTTATACTGCTAGTTACACAAGTGGATACATCCTTTATACTTCTAGTTACATAAGTGGATACATCCTTTATACTGCTAGTTACACAAGTGGATACATCCTTTATACTGCTAGTTACATAAGTGGATACATCCTTTATACTGCTAGTTACATAAGTGGATACATCCTTTATAGTGCTAGTTACATAAGTGGATACATCCTTTATAGTGCTAGTTACACAAGTGGATACATCCTTTATACTGCTAGTTACATAAGTGGGCACATCCTTAATACTGCTAGTTACATAAGTGGGCACATCCTTTATACTGCTAGTTACATAAGTGGGCACATCCTTAATACTGCTAGTTACATAAGTGGATACATCCTTTATAGTGCTAGTTACATAAGTGGATACATCCTTTATAGTGCTAGTTACATAAGTGGATACATCCTTTATAGTGCTAGTTACACAAGTGGATACATCCTTTATAGTGCTAGTTACATAAGTGGATACATCCTTTATACTGCTAGTTACATAAGTGGGCACATCCTTTATACTGCTAGTTACATAAGTGGGCACATCCTTAATACTGCTAGTTACACAAGTGGATACATCCTTTATACTGCTAGTTACACAAGTGGATACATCCTTTATACTGCTAGTTACACAAGTGGATACATCCTTTATACTGCTAGTTACACAAGTGGATACATCCTTTATACTGCTAGTTACACAAGTGGATACATCCTTTATACTGCTAGTTACACAAGTGGATACATCCTTTATACTGCTAGTTACACAAGTGGATACATCCTTTATACTGCTAGTTACACAAGTGGATACATCCTTTATACTGCTAGTTACATAAGTGGATACATCCTTTATACTGCTAGTTACATAAACTGATACATCCTTTATACTGCTAGTTACACAAGTGGATACATCCTTTATACTGCTAGTTACACAAGTGGATACATCCTTTATACTGCTAGTTACACAAGTGGATACATCCTTTATACTGCTAGTTACACAAGTGGATACATCCTTTATACTGCTAGTTACATAAGTGGATACATCCTTTATAGTGCTAGTTACATAAGTGGATACATCCTTTATAGTGCTAGTTACATAAGTGGATACATCCTTTATAGTGCTAGTTACACAAGTGGATACATCCTTTATAGTGCTAGTTACATAAGTGGATACATCCTTTATACTGCTAGTTACATAAGTGGGCACATCCTTAATACTGCTAGTTACATAAGTGGATACATCCTTTATACTGCTAGTTACAGAAGTGGATACATCCTTTATACTGCTAGTTACACAAGTGGATACATCCTTTATACTGCTAGTTACACAAGTGGATACATCCTTTATACTGCTAGTTACACAAGTGGATACATCCTTTATACTGCTAGTTACACAAGTGGATACATCCTTTATACTGCTAGTTACATAAGTGGATACATCCTTTATACTGCTAGTTACACAAGTGGATACATCCTTTATACTGCTAGTTACACAAGTGGATACATCCTTTATACTGCTAGTTACACAAGTGGATACATCCTTTATACTGCTAGTTACACAAGTGGATACATCCTTTATACTGCTAGTTACACAAGTGGATACATCCTTTATACTGCTAGTTACACAAGTGGATACATCCTTTATACTGCTAGTTACATAAGTGGATACATCCTTTATACTGCTAGTTACATAAGTGGATACATCCTTTATACTGCTAGTTACATAAGTGGATACATCCTTTATACTGCTAGTTACACAAGTGGATACATCCTCTATACTGCTAGTTACATAAGTGGGCACATCCTTTATACTGCTAGTTACATAAGTGGATACATCCTTTATACTGCTAGTTACACAAGTGGACACATCCTTTATACTGCTAGTTACACAAGTGGGCACATCCTTTATACTGCTAGTTACACAAGTGGATACATCCTTTATACTGCTAGTTACACAAGTGGATACATCCTTTATACTGCTTGTCTCACAGCATTTTTGTTGCTCTCATTATTCTCATAGTTTCATTCATCTCATGTATTGACAGATCAGATTTCATACAGAACAAGGATAAGAGCTGTGATTGGTCACCTTCCCTGTCACTCACCTTTAGGGATATCATGTTCAAGAGAGTCCAGGAAGTCTATAGATGGGTCCAGGTCGGCCTTTTCCAGCAGCGATTTCTTCTTGGGGTTCATGGTCGGGAAGAAGTGGAAGAAGGAGCTTAGTTTTTTTGCCTCGCTCACTGTAAGACCTGGGCAGGAGAAAGTTATATGGTAACATCCCGCTCATATCAAACACGGGGGTTCTGACTGTTTAAACAGAATGTCTTGCAGAACTTGAGAATGGGAGGAATAATTCCACAACATAGACCTGGTCTCGCCTACACGTAACGCACGGCCTCGCTATACACGGAACGCACGGCCCCGCCTACACGGAACGCACGGCCTCGCTATACACGGAACGCACGGCCTCGCTATACACGGAAAGCATGGCCTGCCTACACAGAACGCACGGCCTCGCTATACACGGAACGCACGGCCTCGCTATACACGGAACGCACGGCCTCGCTATACACGGAACGCACGGCCTCGCTATACACGGAAAGCATGGCCTGCCTACACAGAACGCACGGCCTCGCTATACACGGAACGCACGGCCCCGCCTACACAGAACGCACGGCCTCGCTATACACGGAACGCACGGCCTCGCTATACACGGAATGCACGGCCTCGCTATACACGGAACGCACGGCCTCGCTATACACGGAAAGCACGGCCCCGCCTACACAGAACGCACGGCCCCGCCTACACAGAACGCACGGCCTCGCTATACACGGAACGCACGGCCTCGCTATACACGGAAAGCACGGCCCCGCCTACACAGAACGCACGGCCCCGCCTACACAGAACGCACGGCCTCGCTATACACGGAACGCACGGCCCCGCCTACACAGAACGCACGGCCTCGCCTACACGTAACGCACGGCCTCGCTATACACGGAACGCACGGCCTCGCTATACACGGAACGCACGGCCTCGCTATACACGGAACGCATGGCCTGCCTACACAGAACGCACGGCCTCGCTATACACGGAACGCACGGCCCCGCCTACACAGAACGCACGGCCTCGCCTACACGGAACGCACGGCCTCGCTATACACGGAACGCACGGCCTCGCTATACACGGAACGCACGGCCTCGCTATACACGGAACGCACGGCCTCGCCTACACAGAACGCACGGCCTCGCCTACACGGAACGCACGGCCTCGCTATACACGGAACGCACGGCCTCGCTATACACGGAACGCACGGCCTCGCTATACACAGAACGCACGGCCTCGTCTACACGGAACGCACGGCCTCGCCTACACGGAACGCACGGCCCCGCCTACACGGAACGCACGGCCTCGCCTACACGGAACGCACGGCCTCGCTATACACGGAACGCACGGCCTCGCTATACACGGAACGCACGGCCTCGCTATACACGGAACGCACGGACTCGCCTACACGGAACGCACGGCCTGCCTACACATAACGCACGGCCTCGCCTACACGGAACACACGGCCTGCCTACACGGAACGCTCGCCCTCGCCTACACAGGACGCGCGGCTGAGCCTATATAAGGAGCGCGGTCTCTCAGCCAATATTAGCATTTTGCATGGATTACCAATGATACATTGGGGCTAATTATTTGATACGAGTAGCAGTATAGCTTAAAGTACTAACTACCATCTAACTTATACTGAACACTCTGCAAAACCCATAGCAGGAAAACGGGGGAATGTTCTGCAGAACTCAAAAATGGAAGAGTGGGAAGAGCTCTGCAGCCCTTCCAAACATTTGCAATGGCTACCACAGCACGACCACAGGTGAAGATAAGAAGCTGCTGGGGGCCTTTAATTACCTCGGAAACAGTAGTTTATGTTGACATGACCAAGTGGATTCTTGACGAATGCCCCCCGTGGTACCACTGCTGCCTCCTTGTCAATCATAGCGATGGTGGCGATAAGACGCGCTTCCTCTTTAATATGATTCTGAACCACGGAGAGAACACAAGAGACATACGTCATTATTAAGATAGATCTGACGGATGGCGGCTGAGGTTCTAGTAGACAGAAACTTACTGTCACTTCTTCCTCGTATGCATCGCCCTCGCCCACCTTCTTTCGCACGGTATGCTCATATTCATGAGATGGGTCCCCTATGAAACGTCCTTTAACCACTTGCGTTTCTGCAAAGACTGCGTCAGTTGCTGGGGGCAGAAGACACCAGTCTATGCAGTTTAGGCTACAGTAGAGGAGACACAAAAACAGTGATTTAATAGTTCTGAGGTGAGGACAACATCTTATTGATCTCCACCTTGGATTCTTCAACAATAAGTTAGCAGAGGGATCAATGCAAAAAGACAACAGGGAGGGGGCACAGGGTATGTATATATAACACTGGGGGGGACAGGGTACGTATATATTACAGGGGAGGGGGCACAGGGTATGTATATATAACACTGGGGGGACACGGTATGTATATATAACACTGGGGGGACACAGGGTATATATATATATATAACACTGGGGGAGGGGGCACAGATTACGTATATATTACAGGGGAGGGGGCACAGGCTAAGTATATATATTACAGGGGAGGGGGCACAGGGTATGTGTATATATATATATATATATTACAGGGGAGGGGGCAAAGGCTATGTATATATATTACAGAGGAGGGGGCACAGGGTATGTATATATATTACAGTGGAGGGGCACAGGGTTTGTATGTATTACAGGGGACGAGGCACAGGGTATGTATATATATTACGGGGGAGGGGGCACAGGATATGTATATATTACAGGGGGGGGCACATGTAATACAGGGGGGGGACAGGGTATGTATGTATTACAGGGGGGGCCACAGGGTATGTTTATATATATAACACTGGGGGGGCACAGGGTATGTATATATTACAGGGGAGGGGGCACAGGGTATGTATATATAGTACAGGGGAGGGGGCACAGGGTATGTATATATATATTACAGAGGAGGGGGCACAGGGTATGTATATATGTATATATATATATGTAACACTTGGGAGGGGGGCACAGGTTATGTATATATTACAGGGGAGGGGGCACAGGGTATGTATATATAGTACAGGGGAGGGGGCACAGGCTATGTATATATATTACAGGGGGGGCACATGTAATACAGGGGGGGGGACAGGGTATGTATGTATTACAGGGGGGGCACAGGGTATGTATATATATATAACACTGGGGGGGCACAGGGTATGTATATATTACAGGGGAGGGGGCACAGGGTATGTATATATAGTACAGGGGAGGGGGCACAGGGTATGTATATATATATTACAGAGGAGGGGGCACAGGGTATATATGTATTACTGGGGGGGGCACAGGGTATGTATATATATATATATAACACCTGGGGGGCACAGGGTATGTATATATTACAGGGGAGGGGGCACAGGGTATGTATATATAGTACAGGGGAGGGGGCACAGGTTATGTATATATATTACAGGGGAGGGGGCACAGGGTATGTATATATATTACAGGGGAGGGGGCACAGGATATGTATATATTACAGGGGGGGCACAGGGTATGTATGTATATATATATATATATATATATGTAACACTGGGGGGGGCACAGGGTATGTATATATATATATATATATATATATATATGTAACACGGGGGGGCACAGGGTATGTATATATTACAGGGGAGGGGGCACAGGGTATGTATATATATTACAGGGGGGGCACAGGGTATGTATATATATTACAGGGGGGGCACAGGGTATGTATATATATTACAGGGGGGGGCACAGGGTATGTATATATATTACAGGGGGGGCACAGGGTATGTATATATTACAGGGGAGGGGGCACAGGGTATGTATATATATTACAGGGGGGGCACAGGGTATGTATATATATTACAGGGGGGGCACAGGGTATGTATATATATTACAGGGGGGGCACAGGGTATGTATATATATTACAGGGGGGGCACAGAGTATGTATATATGTATGTATATATATATAT